>NC_048894.1:120855559-121090419 GCF_011077185.1 Oxyura jamaicensis | reverse complement strand
AAAAAAAAAAAAAAAAAAAAAAAAAAAAAAAAAAAAAAAAAGACTATGGACCCATATTTCTCCAGAAAATCTATATTTAGAATTTACCAGTGGCCTTATGTAGAATTCTTTTTTACATGTTTCTATTCCTTCAGCTTTCCTGCTCGTCTGTCAGAAACAATTAAATCACTGGATTTTTCATTGTTTGAAATAACTGGTTGCATTACCATCTGGAAACAATACATTTTAAGTGCGTAATCATGGGTGTTTGAAATCCCAGGAACTCAACTTTATATGCACAGGACTAGGAGGCAGCATGCTCTAAAATGTATTGTCAACTGTGTGATGTAAGCTAAGAGGAAAGGAAGAACGATTCCCAGCCTCTTCTCTGCTGTCTTCTCTCCGCTGGCCTCGGAAAGCTAAGGTCAGGTTTGCCTGCAGAGCAAATGAGAACATTTTAGGTTGCTCTTATTTGCGTCAAGTTTTAATGATTGCAGTGGGCCAAGGGACACCAGCTGAGCTGTGGCCTGTCAACGCCTCACCCTTCTTAGAGTTCAGTTTCAGTATGAGGCTGGAAAATCACCTTTGTGATCGTTTCCAGGAAGCGTAAAGAAATGAAGCACATTACCTGGTAGGACTGCTGAGGACAGCCATTCACTGCATATATGTTCACGGTGGAAAATGCTTGGAGACTCTGAACGAGAAGCTGAATTTCTACAAAACCACAACTCAAGGCTGTAACAGTCAACTGGTCCTTATTTATACACAAGGGGAGAGGGGAAATGCACAGCCTTATGCACTTCTCAAGATAGCAGCTCTCTCCATGCCATCTAACTGCCAAAGCTTTTCACCTGACTGATCTGATAGCACGGTGGACTGCTGTGCAAACTAATAACTAACTCCTTGAGAACCCTCTCATAGCAGGCAGTGTGCTGTGTTTGTGTCTCTGTAGGAGACTGTAGTCAGGTAAGAAGCATGGGGAGAAAAGAACCCCAGGAAGTGGATTGGATACTGCACAAAGTGGTTGATGGCAATTTTTTTAAAAGAAAAAAGAATGGGTTGTTCGTTCTGCAAACCAGACTTCTGCCGCCACAGTGGACCAAGCCCTCAGCTGGATGTGCAGCCTGGCCTGACCATACAGCCAGTCCCTCATTTAAGAGGCATCAGGAAGAGAAAGTTGTCATTTGCTGTGTGCCTTACAGTTTGTTACAAAGCTCCCAGGCAGTTTCAAGACACGGTGTGCTAGGTAGTGACCATACATATATCTAAAAACACTTCTTGCCTCAAACTTTTTTTCTATCTTGCAGGCATGCTAAAATAGTGATAAATATCAGCACCCTTAGCAAGCTTGCTTCTTAAAGGGTGGCAGTTTTCTGGAGGCACCATAGAAGAAAAGACTCTTAGGGTGGATCTAATTGAGAATAACAAAATGGGTTTTTGGAAAGAGAAGGCTTCTGCCACTTCGCACGGACAAGAAGCAGTGAATAAAGGAGGAAAAAGGTATTTTGTCAGTTGGTAACCACTGGAACTCCACATGCACAAATGTCCCTGCATGGCCAAAATGCATATTTCAGAGATTCCAAATCCTTTTTTTTTTTTTTTTTTTTTTTTTTTTTTTTTTTTTTCCTGTTTGTAGCTTTGCAACCCCCATTTAGGCTTTTGGAGTCCCTTCCCTATACTGTTCAGAATTGACATGCAATTGCCTTTCTATTCCTAGATATGAAAAGGAGTAAATCAGACCTTGATAGATCCATCCTATAATTCTCTTTTTTAACAGATTCAGTACTAGTTGGCTGAGGAGAAAAGCTCAAACCTCTGACCTGCATACCAGTAAATACCTGCTTGATTAAAAGTGCTTTTCCTTAATCAACATGCTAAAGTCCACATGACCAAGTTTACATCTGTGAAATTTATTTCTCCTTTGCCAAATCAGTGTGTTTCAGGACAATAAGTCATGTCTCTTCTGTGCATTTTTGTAATGCAGATATCATTTTTATTTGAATGACAGTATGAAATGTGCTTGCAAAAATCAACACATCAAATTTCCTAAAACCCACAAGTGGAATAGCACTTCGCACAGGTAACCCCCCCCCCCCTAAGTTCTGCACTACCAGCAGCCATGTACAGACGTGTAAAACTTGACAGGGGGGAGGACAGCTTATTGAAGAGTAGCGTGAGTGACAAGAAGACCTTGACATAGCTAATGGAAAGGCACTAACACATAGCAACGACAACAACAACAAAAAAGACAATGTAGTTCAAACCATCTTACAATAAGAAAATCGTATTCCAACCGAAAAGAGCACAGCACAGTCCCGAGCATCTCAAGGAAGGACTAACTGGTTGTATGCTCCTGTGCATTGAGGAAGAGCATTTCCAGCTCCCCAGGACTCAGCATGATGTGTCATGTGAGAACTGGCACCCTGCACTGCACAAAGCCTTGTGAAGATGCTGCTAGAAGTTGTATACAATTCCAGGTGTTTTTAAACATTTTAAAATATATGTCGTACTTAAATACGTAATATAAATAAATAAAGAAACTTCAAAGAAAATCAGGCATTTCTGATGTGGGAGAGATGGTCAAACTGAATGAATGTGTTTCCTTTCCTCTTTTGAATAAAATAAAGGGCATTTATTGGCTCGTGATATACTGACTGAGACACACACGGGAAAGAATGTGATTAAATAGCTTTTCATTTTGTGCATTGTTTATGTATTCAGCCCTGATGATAATGTTCCCAAAGACAATCAATCATTGATTTTAATTTACTTTATTGTGTTAAAGAAAAGAGTGAATTAAATGTAGAATTTGTTTAGCCTTTCTCTTGCATTCTGTAATAATCCAGATGGAGCGTATACATTTTCTATTTAGTGGCACTAGCATGATTAAGAAATAAGACTTAATGAGCAGTGCATTTTTAGGGCTCGTTAATAAAAGTTGGAGATAGAAAAGATCTGTCACCAAGTTTCTCTCTTCACTGTGCTTGAGGGTTTACTATATAGTCAATAATGATGCATTATTATGTATTTATATAGAATTGCTTCTGTGAGAGGGACCTTAACTGAGGGGCATTTGCTAACTGTAAACTCAGTGAGGTCTTTCTGCCGCTAACCGGCTCACAGTCCAAGTCCCTGTGCGTGACACAGACTGGGTCTGCTGCAGATGGATGAAGAGAGATGACAGTCGAGGGGACCAAAGCAGGAATAATTCAGGAAAGAAGTAGGTTTGACAGAAGGAAGAAATATACTTGAAGGAGGAAAAAAAAATAATGCTGCAACAAGAAATAGGAGACTGGCTTAAAAACAACGCAATATAAAACAGAAGGCACACAGAGAAGAGCAAAGGGCCTGGGGAAGGAATCATAGTGACTCAGCTGGGTTATTAATTTGTTGCAATGCAAGAGTGATAAATTACACTGAGCTTTAGACTTGAATGTTGCATAGCTAGAAACAGACAACTACAGTTGTGGTACAGGTACAGGCATTTCCTGGGTCTGTATTTTGGGGAAAAAACAAACAAACAGACAAACAAAAAACCTAATAGGTGTTTTATGTCTCTTAAAAATAGTTCTCGATACACTAGAGAAAGGGGGATACTCCAGAAAACCCCACACATATAACATGATTTCAAAGGGCAATAAATAATCTTTGTGGCTACCCCATCTCTCTTCTCTCCTTAAGACAAAAAAGTCACAGCCAGAAACATCGTGCAGTACATAATAACATAGAGTGAAGGGCAACACAGACAAGCAGCAGAAAGGAAGGGCTGTAAATTACACCTAGGCGGCAATATGTTTTTGTTTTTAATGATTAAATGAATTCACGTTATCTCTTTCATGTACCTCCACCTTTACCCCGTAGCATACACACTGTCAAGCCCTTAAAGTGCCCATGACTTTGGTCCTTTTAAACCTGGTGTGATCCTCTTTTATAGAGACAGTCTTGAATAATGTTGATGGATAACAACGGTAGTATCACTTTTTATAGCAATGAAAACGAAGCATTCAAATTAGAAAGGCAATTTTTATATCCCATACAGCTTTGCATTTACCTACAAGTACTCTGCTTGATGTATTTCAATGAACTTGATCCTACTGCCTCCTCTTAAATATAAGCCTATTTCGTTCTACAGTTGCTATTTTTTATAGTGCTTCCCCGTGGCACATGTACCAGGGGTATCAGCATTAAGAATGGTTTGCCTCTGGCAACTACATCTGGAAACAAGGCTGCCTGCCAGCCTGGAGCCACAGGACTGCAGCGCTGAGGGTGCGTATCGGTGACTGCTCTACTTTAAAAGGGGTTGTTTCCCATGTTAGCTGTGTATGCTAAAACTTCAAGTTTAAAAGTTGCATGAAATTATTTTCCTATTCAGGAAGCAGACAGACAGATGCTTCACAGACAGAGTTGAACTTCCACCAGAAATCCATGCATGGAGTTAAATTTTTAGTCAAAAAAACGTACAGCTTCAGTCACACTGCAATGTCTGCCATCAGCAGAAGTTGGTAAGTTGGCCAGTTTGGATTTATAACGAGAGCAGAAAACAGTGGGAAACATTCCTGTCTCTCGTGGAGCCCAGGGCTCCCTTAGGGGACCCCAAACTGGTGACATGTCAGAGTGTACGACCAGGCGAGGGATGCTGCCTGTGGCACAGGCTCTGCAGCTCCCCTGCCACTTCTGCTGGGAAGAGGCAAGCACACCTTCTGCCTTGATGGGTGCATCGCTTCCTAAAGGTTTCTCT
This sequence comes from Oxyura jamaicensis, assembly GCF_011077185.1. Lineage (NCBI taxonomy): Eukaryota > Metazoa > Chordata > Aves > Anseriformes > Anatidae > Oxyura > Oxyura jamaicensis. The sequence continues at coordinate 121,085,702 of NC_048894.1, read as the reverse complement.
TAATGGGTCCACATTACAGCATCCTAATCCATGGCAGATTTCATGGGGAGCCAGTAAAATAAAATAATAAAAATAATTAAAAACAAACAGTGCAATGTCCTAAACTTGTGTGAAGGAGACAGAAATACAGCCAGCAGGTCTTCAAGCCTAGGAATGCTGGGCATGGGCACGGCAGGGGACAGGTTGTGGTGTGCTCTAGCAGTTGTTATACCCTGTCTCCTGAAATCACTAAACTCCAAATTAATAGACATTCCTTAGTTTCCTACAGTAATAACAAGGGGCCCCTATCCCATATCGGAGGTCCATGATGCTAGGTGATAGGACAAGCACATTTAGTTAGAAGTTGTGAAGACTTGTGTGGGCAAACAAGGGGGAATTGCTTCACTTACAGCTCTTCAGATTCGCCAAGCCCCGTTCAGATAAAACCAAGGCAGCACGAGGGAGTAACCAAACAATATTTCCTGGCAAAAATGAGTAGTGTCTCTAATAAAGAATACCAACATGAAGTAGGAAAACAAGCCTGTATTCATTAAATTAATGCAGTGATCTAAGTCCCATGAATTTAAACATTCAAAACACTTTTGTATGAACCTTGGAAAATCTTGTTTATATAGATCATTAACAGATTAACACTTTTAATCTTTGCTTAATTAGGTTCTTAACTTCTCTCCATTGCAAACCATTTTTAATCTCAGGAAAATTATTTTCCATACGGCATTCTCAATTCCTCTTTTTATTTATTTTTTTTTTTTCTTTTAGTAGTTTTCAACAGCTTCCTTAAAAGCTAGTTATTTACTTATTCAGTTCCCTTTTCCCTTTGCACATGATGCATCTTGAGTAATGGTTCACTGTTTTCTCTTGGGCAGGTAACAAAATCCTTCCACAGATTATGGGAGCAATGAAAATCATGATGAGCTGCAGTAACCGTGTGATAGTTATTGTCCTGTGTTTGATGGCAGAATTTCAGTACATATTGGCTCTGAAGCTGGCAGCTGACGGGAAAATTCTTCCCATTTAGGTACACATACCAGTATTTAACTAGCAAAAATAATAATAATAATAATTTAAAAAAAAAAAATTGTTGGTAGGATCTGTTCTCATATAGCAAGGAGAAACATTTTGCATTTCTATACCCTCATACCTGTCAGTAAAAAAAAAGGTGGGGGGAAGGTGAGTGGGCGGAAGTGCAGAGGAAAAAAAAATCAAATCAGGCTCTACACTGGGGCACAATAATGTTGTGAGAATGTAGAATGTAATGGGAATGTAGAAGACTTCATGAGACCAGAAAAAAGTTTTTGTTGTTGTTGTTGCTGGTAGTAGCGCTGAGCCATAACAGTGCTAGTTTATTAGTATCAGCCCTGCCAATTTAGAGAGCTGGTGGAATTTGCTGTATGTAATCCTTGGTACCTTTCAAGGTGAATTGAAAAATGAGAGGGAAGAGAGATGGGAGAGGGAGACGGAAAGAGAAATGTTACAGCTGGTGGTGAAGCAGCTGTGACAAGAGGGTATACAGTGCTCTAACTCACCATCCTTACTTTGTAAGCAAGCCTTCATTCTTACTCTTCTTGCTTGTTCTTTGTAGTTATACTTGGTTACAAGTGGAAATTATAAAAGAAGTTGTGAATACCCCCTGCCATAGTGCCTGATACAATAAATTATATAATTATTTAGCCTACAAGAGTAGCTAACAATATCAGCCATAAATCAGGACCCTGCTACGCTAGCTACTGTACAGACACACAGTAAAGCTAAATCCCTCTCCCAGTGTGTTTGCACTTGGGGTAAAATAGCAAATGTTTCTTGATGAGCTGTTTCCTGAAAAGCAGGTATAATTTTTGAGCTGTCTAGGAAGACAAACTGGCTTTCCTGTCATTTGGCCAGCCTTCAGGTGTGAAGTGCACGTGTCAATAACAGCACATTTGCATCATGTGTTTTGTCTTCACTGGGAAACTGAAAAAGAAACTTGGACATCTGGTACAGCCTGGCAGATTGTCACAACACCACAGGACAGAGTGGCGGTAGTGAAAACAAGATGTTCTGCTGGCTGTCTGAACAGGTCTGTTTGTCTTCTCCTTTCATAGCCAGAAGAGGTCCTGGGGATTGTCTAGGCTACTGTCTGCTAATCCAATGGATCCTAAACTGCAATAGCTACTTAATATTCACTCACAGGGATGAGGACAAAAGCTGTAATGTATGCTCACAAAGTCCGGTATTATTTTTTTCCTCTTCGCTAAAAATCTGTATTCAAAATATTGTCTTGATGTCACAAAGCCACTGCAGCATTTTTAAAGCAATAAGTACAAAGAGATGCCATAAAATCTCTTCAGCATCTGCTAAGATCTTCCATCATGATCAACTGACCCCTCAAAAACCCAGAAGGATTAAAAAGTTCACCAAGGGAGCCTGCAAGAGTAGGATGGCATTCAGCTGACATTCCTTCCAAACAAGGAAGACAGAAAATAACAAACTCTGTCACGTTAAATGCAAAAATGCTATAAGGCAGGGCAATAAAATTCAGACAACAACTCTCAAAACTTTAAGACTAATAATAAATCTTGTTCAAATACACAAGAAAGAGGAAGCTGGCCAGAGAAGCTGTAAAGCTAAGAGGTGATGAAAGCAAAACAGAGCTCACAACGATAAGGCGAGGGCAGAAAAGATGACTTTGCATCCATCTTTGGCGTGTAGGTGCCTTCAACAGGTAGGAGCTCAGGAAGAGACCCACAATGAAAGAGTAGCAGATGCATCAGCGTATTATCTCAAATTGAAGTGTCAATAGAAAAAGTTTTTGGCCAGAGTGACATAATGAAGAGTAACAATTCTCCAGGACTGGTGCTAGAGGAACTCAATTATGAAACAGCTGAAATAAGCATTGCAGGGCGTAACCTCTCACTTAAAATTGCCTCAGTGTCAGCAAATGTGATGTGCTTCCAGAAGGTATCCAGGGAACACCAGAGGAATAATACTGTACTGCACAAAGTGCTGTAGCACCTCACAGAATAAATGGATATTCTGGATAAACACTGAAAAACTTTCAGTAATACCTAGGAACACTGCTCAAAGACCAAGACCCCATTATGCCACTCAGCGTAAAAGCGCAGAGCAAACAGATTGCTTCTAGCCCAAACAACAAGCAGGAAAAGTATACACAGAGTGCTAGAGGAGATACAGTAACACAAATAGACTTCTGCAGACCTCTTAGTTGGGTTTCTGAATGATTATGTTGCGGCTTATAAATTAAGTGTTTAACTTATGCAGGCCAAAACAGAAAAGCCAGAGGAAGTAGAATCAAAGAGACAGGCATTGGCAAGAGGATTTTTCAACTTCAGGAAATGGAGCTCACTACAGGACATGGCCAGACTGGTTCAAATAAGCATGGGGTGCAAATACGAGACTGAAAATAGTCGAGTGTGTGCAGGCACAGAGTGGAAAGCTAGATACATCTGTTTGCCTTATTTTTACTACAGTAATCTTATCCTGGTGATTCGGTGCCCCAGGCAGCATTCCTCTGGCTCTGAACTTACATTCATACTGAGGTTCCCATCTGTAGATGTGCGGGCCTCATTTCATTGCAACTTACCTTTGATTCCACAGTAAGATTTAGCATTCACCACGTTAGGGTTTCTTAATATTTTAAAACATGTTAAAAATTAATGTTAAGTTTCCTTCCCTTCTGTTTGGTTTAAAAACATTACATTATTTATGTAGTATTGTGATACTGCAATTACATTATTTTCAGTGCATTTTTTGATTGTACTCAAGACAACTCAGGACAACTTTGGTTCTGAAGACCCAGTTCACTGCATATGGTTAGGAGCCAATACTATGACACATTCAGGAGGGGCTGATGTGAAAAGGGAAATAATGCTTCAAAAACCTCTCCTAGTTCTGTGAAGGAGTCAAGGGCAGGTATGTAATTCTGGTGGATGTAACTACTTGGATCTCCAGAAGACATTCATAAAGATGCCTTTGAAGAGCTCCTTGAGAATTAAGCTGCTTTGGGATATGGGGAAAGGTCTTCATAAAACTGACTGACTGACTAAAGGAAACAGCAAATGGGTAATTGTCACAAAAGAGAGGAGTCACCAATGAAGAACCCCCAGGGGACATATGCTCAAGCTTATGCCATTTTCTGTATTCATAAACGATTATAAATATCAAAGTGGAAAAGTTTTAAATCATTCACAGAAGGAAAAATGAGGGCTGACTAAGAGGAGTTGCAGAAGGACTTCACAACACTGTACAATAAAATGCCAAATGAAATTCAATAAAGACAAATGGGAAGTAATGCCAACAAAAAATTCTAACTTTATAAAGCAAAGGAGAAGCTCTCAGCTAGCTATTACCACTCAGGAATGGAATCTCAGAGTTATAATAAATAGTTCTATAAAAATGTCAGCTCAGTGCCTCACAGTGGTAAAGACAAAAACAAGCAAAAATGACCAATTGTTTGGAAAGAAATAGGAAAGAAAACAAAAAGATGTAGCGTGACACTAATACGGGAGGTAAGGAGGTAATAGTTCTAGTTCCGAGGACAGCTGAACAGACCTGGAAAAGTGGCATTATTGTGATGATGAAAATTAGGTAATGGTTGTCATACAAGGAATAATTAAATCAACACGGATTCCTCAAACTGGAAAGAAAATAAAACTGAGGGGAATATGACATAGATTTATAAACTCATAAGGATATAGACAAGATGCAAGCCTCCCTCCCCATACCCTTTTGGACATTATGCATAGTTGAATTTTTTGTTACAGGACATAGTAGATCCCAAGAGTTTCCATGGTTTCAGAAAGATCACACTAGCTTGTGGAAGAAAGATACATGAAGAACAAAGATACACCTCTGAGTCAGAACATCCTTGTGAACCCCATTGGAGGCTGGGAATGAATTACTACTTGAATTAAAAAAAAAAAAAAAATGCATTATCAATTACCAATGCAAAACTAATGAATACAATATTTATCAGACACAGCATTCAGCTCAAGTCATATATAATTTTACTGTATTCAACCATGCATGTAAATTGATATCATAGGAATCTACTTGTTGACATCTTCATTCAAACTAATGTTATTTCTGTAAAGCAATTTTAGTTTTGAAGTTGCTTCTAACAGAGCTGTGTTAGTGCAGAATGATAAATTAGAATCAATGCAACTAATTGAAGCTAAAGCCACCAGAGAATAGGTAGGTATTTAACCGTGTGAAAACTGGAATTAGAGGTATAGTCGTTCTCTAAATGCATTAGAAAAAACAAGTCTATAATGTATGTGGCAAGAACTGTTTTCAAAGAAAATTTAAGCATCCAGTACTGTTCAAAGTAAATACAAATTAGGCTGACATTCACATACTGCATGTAAACATATGTACTTGGACAACTGCCTAAGAGCTGAATGCGTGTTCAGTTTTGCTCTACCTGTGACATCCACAGCTCCTGTACTAGACAGGGAACTAAACCTAATTAAGTAGCTGAGAACACAACACTGCATCCTGTTGATCCATTAGCAGGCACTTGCAAAGATGTTGTGAGTAAACTACCCTATCAGTTCTGGAGATGGCCCCACCAGCTGAAGAGCATCTCTGTCACTGTTAAACTTACGTTTATGTTGCACCCATTAGCAAAATAAACACAGAATTTCAGTCTTGTGTCTGTCAGTGACTAAACTCATAGTTGTGTATGCTCCAGCTCAGAAGTGGAGTATCTCTGAATGTCTTTTAAACCCTAAATGAGAACAAAGCTGTAGACATACGAATGGGTAGAGAAAGGGGGAAAGCCAAAGGCTGGAGAAGTGTTGATTTGGTGCACATCAATAGTTCATGGCAAGAGAGGTGCACTGCTGCTGGCTTTGCCATGCTTCCTTCCAGGGAGGTTTTGAGTACTCCCAAAGGAGGGTCACCCAAAGTGCCAGAGGGGCACAGCAGAGGGTACGAGGACAAAGCATTCCCTTGGTTTATCTACTGGCATTCATCAGTGTGGACCATCACAAGATCACAAGAGAGACTGCATCCATTTTGGCCTCAAGGCAGCAAAGTAGACATGTTGATAGGTCAGTGTAGGTGCAGCTACTGATGATCTTATATTCAGAAGAAATATTCTACAGAGCTGCCACCTTCAAAACCTGTCTCCCTTTTTTCTTTCAGAAACATCATTAATATAAGATTACAACGACACGTAATACAAAGTTGGCCCCGTCTTTGAAATGCTTGCGCTCCTGTTACCTATGCAATCTGACTGGTTTCCAAAAATCTTGCCATAGCAGAACCAGACAAAAAAATGTTGTGAGGCATCCACAGATTTCTATTTAATATGTGGAGAAGTGGCATCTGTAAGCCTCTGAAATGCCAGGCTTCAAGGTCAAAGCAACAGAAGAGCTACACACAGCACACAGTGCCAGCAAAGAAGCACCACATTGCCAGCCAAAAAGTAACAGGTACAAACACGATTAGCGTACATCCTAAGCATCCTAAGCAAAGTCAATGGAGGCATCTGTGGAAGAATTATAATCAGAGAAAATGTAACTCCAAAAAGCAAAGCGTTGCCTTTTAAGTAAATAAGTCTCATGTCAAAGTGAGGCAGTGCCAAAATGATCAGTCAGAGGAGATGAGTGGGGGCAGGAGGTGGCAGCTTGCCATCCGGCAGTAGGGTTACATAAAAGTGCTGCTCTGTGCTTTGGGTTTTCTACAGGGTTTTTATGGGCACTTATGTGCCTAATTAAAAAAGATTGTGAAAGACACCAAAATGGGAACACTCTTCCAGGCACGCTTAAGTAGGGGAGGAGAAATAATAAAAAAAGAATAGGAGATGGCAGTTGACGTCTTCTTAAGCCACAATCCTGGGAATCTGAAATGGATGCAATCTGTCCTTTTGTTTCTATATTTCCTTTTCATTGATGGCAACTCCGCCAAATCACAGGAGAAAGTTAATGGCAAAAAAGATCATCTGTTTCTTCCAACTGGTTTGTTAGTACTTTAAAAATTGGCAGTCTGGAAACATTTCAAGGCAGAAGGCAAAATATTCATGTACACACACATCAAAGTTTTTCTAAAGACTGAGCATACGTAGTTCTGAACACTTCTCAGGTGATCAAAACAGGAATGCATTTCGAAGATACTGCTTACAATCTAACAGACAGAAAGTTATAGACCACAAAAATGGTTGATCAGACTGAAGCATGGACTGACTTCAGAGATAAATGAGAAGCAAAAAGGGTCCTCTGGGGGGCAGAGAGAAGAAAGAAATATTAGATTGGGAAGTTAATGGGACTATAAGCAGCAGAAAGAAATTCCGATGACAGAATAGTGATAGTAGGAAATAGAGCTATGCAACCAAAAGAAGAAGAAGAAGAAGAAGAAGAAGAAGAAGAAGAAGAAGAAGAAGAAGAAGAAGAAGAAGAAGAAGAGATTATTAAATAACACTTTTCAAAAGATCATTTTTGTTGTTTTACATTTTTGTTGTTTTAAAGTAGAGGCATGGCAAGGTACCTGCAAATGGAATTAAATCATCTTTGGGAAAAATGTTTATGTAAGGCTAATTTGCTCTTATTTTTGCCTTTGCATTCTAATCAAAAAAAAAAAAAAGACCCGCAAATTAATTTGAATGTTAAATTTGCATCCAGGGTTGAAAACTTGCTAACCATCAAATTGCCTTGTATTTGGAATATTGTGCCTTGTCTGCATTTCACATGCTGCTTGTTATGCTCCACACTGAGGTAAATCTCATCCAAATATTGTTTTAGGGAGACAATAGTATTGGTTTCATAGTTAGCAGTGAATTAAAATTTAATGCATTCTGAGAATCTTCTTTTACCTTTCTTTGTTCCGTTTTTCATTTCCCACTTAAAGCTGTAAGCTATGGTCCCACAGCAGTATCTAGCGACCTATACACACAGATGTCCTTTTGGAGACCTCACCTTCCTGGCAAGAGGAGTGTATCCATGCAAAGGCACTTACACACTCTCCAGGACTTTACAGAAATGTTAGAGAATGGGGAACATGTGGAATGATGTGGATGTGCTAAGTTTGCCAAACAGTCCTGCCCTTGACAGTGCAAATCAGTCTGCAGAGAAACAACAGAGCATTATGTAAACCAATACCTGTAGGTCTGTTGTGTGCAGATACCCAGGGAAACAGACATGACAGAACTGTGTTTATTATCAGATTACTCTCTCCATATCATGGAAATATCCTTGAAGTGTGATAGAAGGCATAAGCCTGGCTGACCCCATGTGCTACATGACAGCCATGTACCCTTTGCATTGCTCCTGAGCATTCTGTGAAGACACTTTGATGCACGGCCTCACCACGCTAACACTGAGTTCCAGCATGTACAAAGTGAAACAGGCATCAAGGACCTGGAGCATTAGCCAACACCACCATAAATGACATGGAACTGTGCTGGTGGGTCAAGAAACCCACAGAGAAACCAAGTTCAGTCAGCTCTGCTGAGAGCCACATCGGACCATACGGTGTTTAGCTTCCATTACCTTCTGCTGACTTACACTGTTGGTAAACATCGTATTCTGAACTCTGAGTTGCTCCAGACACTGCACCTTAGCCTACCTTCAATTCTGCTGCCTTCCTTATAAAATAAACAGGATTTAAACACATAAAAACAAGCAAACAAACAAAAACAGTCTAAAAGCAGGCAGAGTGGATCAGCAGGTAGAAGCTGACTGTGTTTACCAGCTCTGCCTGGGCTTTGCACTCCAAACTGGCTGCAGTAATGCTGCTCAGAGTATCACACAATTTCTTAGTGCTTTTGTGAGAGTGGGTACCAGAAGCAGCACAAGGAAAATGTTACAGCTAATGCACAACTAATGAAGAAGAAAGGCTCTAGAGTGAAATACAGAAATGGATCCAAGCCAAACATTTTGAATCCAAATTGCTCCAAATGTTCTAGGGTTTTTGTTCAGACTCAGTGGTTTGAGAAGCATTTGCCCCTAGGTGGGTACTAGAAGGAAACCAAGTCATCAAGATGAAACTGGCCTGTGATGAATTCTGTGCAGCTGCTGCCCAGGGGGTACACAGTGCTCAGACGTGCAAGAAACAGACGGACCAAGGAAGCAAGATCTTGGACATACACACAACTTTATTTCCTTTAATGAAGTTCTTCTTTTTCCAAAGAAATATGGTCAGAAATATAATGATGATCCTCCTCTCTGTCACAATAGGACTTCAATAGGACTTCAGTGCATTTCAGAGGATTAGAAATTTGGGATGGGAAGGACCACTGGTGAATGGCCTGAATAATTGTGACGGTCAGTGAAGGCACAGTAGGGCATAACAGGTGTGTTGGAGCTACAGATTCATCTGACATATCCTAAAGCACAAAGTGGTCTGCAGACCTTAAATTGAAACAGTCTTAGATCCATAATACTGTTCTGTGTATTTGACTTTTGTTCTTCATTCAGATTAGGAAATAGCATAAGGCATGACAATTACCAGGCACCGGATATCCCATCTCATATTCTGCACTATCATCTCTGTCACAATTTCCTCCAGCTGAGATGTAGTTTGAAGCATCCAGATGGCCTGCAGGAATTGCTGTCCCCACCCACCAAGGGCAGTGTCATCTGCTAAGGAGAAAAGCCGCATCATTTTTTATTTCCCATTCACTGCCGATGGGTCTGCACTGGGGAAAAAAAAAATAAAAAAAAAAAAAAAAAAGATCCCCAATCCCCATCCCTATCCCAATATCCCCAAAACATTGAGATGCCTATGTGGTGACACCAGAAAAAGAAGCACTAATGGTGCCCTCAGGCTCTTCCAGAACCTTTGTGTCATTCCTCACTTCGGGTTGCACTCTAGCGTTACACAGCTTCCTACGTTATCCGAAGCAGAACATGGTGACCATGCCACAGCGTACAATAGCTGCATTACCAAAAAGCATGCAAATAAGCTGACTATGCACATTCATTGTGTCACGCACAGAGAAGGACAAAACACGCAGTGAGAATTTTCTTTTTACTTTAATATTATTGAGACATGGACTGATTCTTAAGTGTTATCCTTCAATGCCTGGGATGAAGAGCACTGTGAACCAGTGCTCTGTCTGTGTGTGAGTCTGTGTAAACCAGTGGTAGACTGCTAACACACATGGGCAGAACCAGGCTCCAGAACACTAGCCTGGACCATTTCTGCACAAAGTTATCTTGATTTCTATTATACATACAATCCAGGTTTGGTCTAATGGGCATAACAACAAGCCTGGGTCCCAGAACATGAAACCTGCAACCATGTCATGCCATGCATGTTACTGTGAAGGCTTTGTCCACAGAACTGGCCTGTTTATTTAACCTGTACCACGGTGAACACAATTCACACACTGAATTTATTCCAACTGACATGAGACCTAGACAAGCATCAAGAATTTCAGATGTCTTCAACCTGACATTGAACATTTTTCACCATCAACAAAGCGATCACTCTTTTCATGTACCAGAGTACTGTGGGAAAAAAAAAAAAAAAAAAAAAAAAAAAAAAAAGGAGGTATCAGAGCCCCACAATGTAGATAGATAGCCCCGCAGTAGATCTATGAGCATCATCTCCCTCCCCCTATCTGTCTAACATTAGGAGGAAGAACGCAGAATGTAGCCCTGTCCAACTGTTGTTCTTACCATCAAGACAGATGTGTGAAAAAAATGTAAAAGACCTTTCTTTGTGATGCCTAAAACCATAAAATTCAGGAAGATGCAGGTGACTCTCATGGAAATAGTACTGTCCATTGCTTTTTAACCCTCTTATGCTACCTATCCCACATGTGCACAGCTAGTGTTAAGGCCTTCTAAGTTGATAGGAATTTCCATGCTGATTCACTGTCCCTGCTGTAAGACAGGAAAAAATCAGGCTCTAAAATTGTCAGATCCTACTTCCTCTGCAGCATTTAAAAAGAAACAATCTTTCACTCTCTGGGTCCTTGTAAACAAGTTTTATAGTGCTTTCAACTTGAGTCTATCGCAGGTTACTGGAGAATTGCAAGTGTTTAGGATTTAAACCCTTTTCTCAGAGTATCAGGCTGAAAGAACAAATAAAGGCTTTATCTCTAAAAGCTTTCAGAACTTCCAAAACAAAGTTCTTGCATTTATCAGCATGAGCTGGCATAAGTCACCTGGTGAACAAATTGCTTGCTCGAACAGGAAAAGCTCAAATAAAAAATAAATGAGAAGTTTTAAAGTTCTCTGTTGCATCTCTCGTTCCATCTATTTCCTCTGTTCATAACTACAAACAGTACAGGCCCAGACCTCTCTCTTTTCATGTCGGCATTAAGTGTGTAACCAAGGTCCACTGGCTTCAGTGAACAGGCTTCTTAACTTCAGCAAGCTTTGGATTAGACCTTAAATAAATAGCTATGTACAGAGAAGCTTCGGGCTAAACATTTGGAAGCTTTGAACTGTGTTACTCTCTGAACTCTGAGGAAAGCTGTGCTATATTGTACAACAATCCTTTATGTTACCACTGGGTTGCGTCTTCCACCTCTTGCACCAGGCTCCTACACATATACTACATGAATGCCACCGGAGAATGTTGCCATGAAACCCAGTGCAAAAGAAAGAGGCAGGGACTGTAGCTTCACAGAGGGGTTTAAGGGCTCTGCATGAAGAATGGGCTAACAACACTTCCCAGTTAAACTCCAGGAACCCATTCATTGCTTTTCAGAGCATGCAAATCTGGACAGAATCCATCCTGTTGAATGTTGTTTTGAGAACTGCTCATTTGTGCTTTTATTTATGCAGCTGGAATACTGTACTGGAAAACCTAAAATGAACTCCATATCCAAACCTTGGAAAAGTCTGAGCAACATTTGAAAGCAAATGTCATTTCCCTTAGTTAACTCCTTGTACACTGAATGGGGACACAAAATCCAAGAGGATGCCAAACTGCATTTTGTGTCCATTTCTTGCAATTCTACAAAGAGTAAAACAAGGTACACCTCAAGGGCACAAACCCAGCTGCGCCTAAATCAATGGAATAACTCCTGCTGACTTCGAGTCCGAACTGAGAACAGGACATTCTGGGAAGAGCGTAGTCTCACTTACTGTCAAAGGGTTTTGTTTCATCCCAGAAACAGAAACATTCTTAGTGTGACACCTAGTGTCGGCAACAAATACCTTACAGACCTATCAAACGCAACAGATCCAGGACACAAGGAGGTCAACCGCACTGAGAACTCAAGTAACAAAAATTATAGAAACAACATATTTTGAATATGAACTAATATCTAAAATACAGGAAAATAGGGGGAAAATTTACTTGTTTAAATAAATCCTTTAAAATACATACTGGTTGGCCTCACTCCTTAAACCCAACTCTGACATAATTATATTTGTTGTCCACTCAGTGCATTTAACACTCTGGACTCTGATTATGATGGCACTGTAGTGGGTTTACGTGGCAAGGTTTTGGTAGCAGGAAACCATAGGGCTTCTGTGAGAAGAATCTAGAAGCTGCCCCATGCTGAGCCAATAAGTGATGTTGTTTTGCACCTCAAAGAGAGTATTTAAGACAGGGAAAAAATAAAAAATAATAAATAAATAAATAAAAACACTGTGCGAGAGTGAGAGGAGTGAGGAACAGCCTTGCAGGCACCAAGGTCACTGAAGAAGGAGGGGGAGAGGTGCTCCAGGCGCCGGAGCAGAAGTCCCCTGCGGCCTGTGGTGAGGACCATGGTGAAGCAGGCTGTCCCCCTGCAGCCCATGGAGTACCACGGTGGAGCAGGGTTCCACACTGCAGCCCGTGGAGGGGACCACGGTGGAGCAGGTGGACCTGCACGGACGGAGGCTGCGGCCTGTGGAAGACCCCTGCTGGAGCAGATTCTGGGCCGGACCTGCAGCCCGTGGAGAGGAGCCCACGCAGGAGCAGGTGACCTGGCAGGAGCTGCTGCCCGTGGGGGACCCAGGTTGGAGCAGTTTGCTCCTGGGGGATGGACCCCGTGGTACGGACCCATATCTGGAGCAGTTCTTGAAGAGCTGCTGCCTGTGGGAAGCCCACGCTGGATCAGTTCAGCAAGGACTGCATCCCGTGGGTGGGACCCCACAGCACAGGGGACGAGAGTGACTGAGGAGTGGCAGAGAAGAAGCGCTATAGACTGACCATAACCCCCATTCTCCCATTCCCCTGCGCCGCTCGGGGGGAGGAGGTGGAAGAGGGTGGATGGGGGGGAAGGTGCTTTTGGTTTCTTTCCTTTGTTTCTCACTTCTCCAGCTTGCTAGTAATAAACAATAAATCTTACTGTCTCTCTATGCTGAGTCTGTTTTGCCTGTCACAATAATTACTGTGCAATCTCCTCGTCCTTATCTCAACCCTTGAGCTCTTTTCATCGTATTTTCTCCCTGTTCCTCTTTGAGGAGGGGAGTGAGAGAGCGCTTGTGGTGGAGCTCGGCCACCCACCTGAGTAAAACCACCACACACCAGCAAACCCTAAGCAGCTGAATTGCCGTACCGTATGGTAAGACAACAAACCAAGTCGCTCCGTGCAGGTGGTGATGGTTTCCAGGTTCTCCTGCAGTGGCACAGAGGCCATTCACCTCTGACAGAATCCTGTGTGAAAACCTTGTTCTTAAAACAACTGCTGCCTAGCTCATGCTGTCATTTCCTTACGCACTTGGCTCGCACCAAGCCTACTGGCCACAGATACATGCCAGCTGGGTAGGAAATTGCAGTGCACTTCTCACGTGCCAGCTTTTAGGTGTTACAGACTTACTCATGCACGTACCGTCAAGTTGACACGCTTTTGATCGGTTTGAGAAGATGCGGAAAAAGGGACCGGGGGCTTCTTAAGTAACCATTGGGATAGAAGAGGGATTTCGTGATTTGTCTTTGAAACATTTGTACCTGGAAAGAAAGCATCACAGAGTGTCCCTGAGTGTCCTAGAGAGTTACAAAGGGTTAGAGAATCAGAGTATCCCAGCACTCAAGGTGAGAGTCCCCCATAAACGCCATTGCTAGGAGCAACCACAGGAATTGCTGTCAGCTCTCTTTTGAGTCAGACTGAGACGTTGTCTGTGGAACTGTCACGGCTTTTATTTTTCTTTAACTGTAGCCTATGTAAGCCCTGCCTGTGCTGCCGGGGGGGACCAGAAACGTGCTGGGGCCAGAGAGCTGCTGGAGAATGTGCTGCAGGTGAGGACGGCCCACTGTGATGTCCCCAGTGATGGACTGGGACATCCTGGAAGCCATGTCCCCTACTGGGCGGCGATGTGCCTGGCAACTGTCTGTGACATCCTGCTGATGCACTGGAATGTCCCCAGGTGATGGTTTATGACTGCGTGGCCCTCACAGCTTAAATCTGGGCACAGCGGCTCAGCCCAGCAGTTTGTGCCTCCCCTCTATCTGAGCATTATTGCGAGGACTTGAGCGAGGAACAAGGCGGGCTCACATCTCCAGAGCCAATTCTGGTTTTCTCCCAGCCCTGTTCCCAACAGGAAGCTGGGACATCCAGGAGGAGCACCTGCAGCAGCAGAGGTGGGTTGCACAGGGACTCCTCGTGCTGGCAGCAAGGGGTTCCTCCTTGAGGGACCCTCCCCAGGCCATAGAATGACCGCGATCCCTCTCTACCTCTTCCAGAGTGACACCCGCTGCTGTAGCTCCTGTATCTGGGAGGATATCATCACCTGTTCCTCCCAGCCCACCGTAGCTGGTGGCAAGCATGGCCACGGCACTGGACACTCGCTGCCCCATATGTTTGGACACCTAGGGCAGCTCCACATCCACCATGCCGTGCTGCCACCAGTTTTGCTATCCATGCATTGGGCGGTGGGTGGATAGCAAGCCCGAGTGCCCTCTGTGTAGGCAGAGAGTAACATCTATTGTGCACTCGGTGCAGGCTGATGATGCGTTCGAGGAGCTCATCATCAGCCCATCGGCAGTGTCATCGGCCGACAGCCTGCCTGTCCAGGCACCCATCCCCCTGGTTGGTGGCCTGCCCGCGGACACCTGGGGCCAACTCTTCCGGCGGCACCCTGCTCTCCTCCAGCCCCTGCTCTCCTGGGTGCACCGGGAGCTGAGGCACATCTTTGGGACACAGCGTTCTCAGGCCCTAATCTTGGAGAGCGCCATCGTGGAGAGCCTGTGCCTCTCTGGGCTTGAGGAAGAGCTCCTAGTCCAGCTGGTGGAGCTCGACCTCAGCCACCACGTGGCGACTTTTGTGAGCCAGCTCCTGGAAGTCACCACACAACGGTGTAGCAGGGAGGCCCACCATCTGCTGGGACTGAATGTCCCACCTGCAGCCCAGCAATGGGAGGCCAGACCCAGACCCAGACCATCCGGCCACGGAGGGGTGGCTCCTCCATCTGTCCCAGCCACCTCTCCCTAGCCTGCCAGCTCCAGCGGCGATGAGGTGCCCACAAGATCCAGAGATGGCACTGAAGGGACTCCCAGCCGCCCTCACTCCACCCCTGCTGCGGTCACCAGCAAGCAGGCAGCACCTCCAGAGGAGCCGCAGGAGGCTGCGCAAGGTCCCTCCAGCACCATGCGGGACACGGGCTGCCCAGCTGGGGGGCCCTGGCGAGCCCCCAAGAGGAAGAACAGCTCCTCGCAGGCCTCCGCACCACCAAAGAAGAGGCCACCCCGCCGGCAGTAGAGGACCTATTGAGACCAGCCCCTGACATCAGCTGGGGGACACGCCGGCCCCAAAGGACCCAAATGTCACCAGGGTCCTATTCCACCACACAGAGTACAAATACACTTGTACTGTGTACAAGTACAGAGTACAAAAAAAAATCATAAAATCACAGAAAACGTGTCAGTGTTGCAAACAGCATGGTGGTCATTGCCGTCTCCACCCCTGCTGCTTTCTCCTCCCTTTCCTGATGCCGTGCCCACTCTTAGTACAAACTTGGCTGATTTTACTTAGGCCAACAGTATTTAGTTTTACAGGCTGACGGTAGCCTGGGGTGCAGTGGGAAGAGTGCTGCCAGCAGGGCCAGGGAGGGGATCCTGCCCCTCTGCTCAGCCCTGGGAAGGCCACACCTGGAGTGCAGTGTCCAGTTCTGGGCTCCCCAGCACGAGAGGGACACGGAGCTGCTGGAGCGAGTCCAGCTGAGATGAGGGGACTGCAGCGTCTGTCCTGCAAGGGGAGGCTGGGAGAGCTGGACTTGCTCAGCTTGGAGGAGAGAAGACTGAGAGGGGATCTCATCAAAATGTATAAATATCACAAGGGAGGGTGTCAAGAGATTGGGTCAAGACTCCTTTTGGTGGTGCCCAGTGACAGGACAAGAGGCAATGGGCACAAACTGAGACACAGGAAGTTGCAGATTGATATGTGAGTGCATTTGGTTACTGTGAGCTGACAAAGCACTGGAACTGGCTGCCCAGAGAGGCTGTGGAGTCTCCTTCTCTGGAGATACCAAAACCCACCTGGATGCCATCCTGTACAATGTGCTCTGCGTGAGCCTGCTAGGCAGGGGGGTTGGACCAGGTGATCTCCAGAGGTCCCTGCCAGCCTCAGTATGCTGTGATTCTGTCTCACACAGCCTCCCACAAACACATTGCAGCTGTCAGCACCTGCCCACAGAGAACGACTTGTACTGACTCACTGAAGATGACCAGGAGTCCGAATTTGCCACGAAGCGGCAGAATTGCATTCAAAATAATTCCAGTGAATTTCTCTTCTCCCTTTCTGCCCCAAAGCTGTCTGAGCTGCTACAGATGCCTCCTCTTGGCCCTCAGCCCGGAGCACCCCCAGAGGCCAGGCAAACCCCCTGCAGCAGAGCATCAGCCCCCAGCCCCAGCAAGCTGTGGGCAAAACAATTCTTCCGCCGAGCACCCTTGCAGAACTGGGAGCTGACAGCCCCACTCTGCCAGATTAAAGCTCCTCTTGGAAATTTCCCTTTGCTGTGGAGCAATCCCCACTGTGTCCAACAGCATGTTTTGGCTCCAAGTTTTAAAGGAGCAGCAATGCCGCTGCAGTTGAGTTCCCGCAGCTGTGCCCTGCCACCAGCCCACTGCTTGACCTTTCGTAGCGATGGGTTCTGCTCTGACTGCCAGCCAGCAGAGATGGAACAATGGGTATTCCCCTTTTACAGAAATGGAAGATAATACACCATCTCTGAAGGTGCAAGAAGCTCACACTAATAAATCAGGGAAATTTAATCCAGAGAATTGTATAGGCGCCTGCTTTATATCCCATCACCCCACTCCAAAGAAAGCTTTCCTGCTGCCACTCCCCAGCAACCCAAGAAAGCAGCTTGTTTTACAACTCCCTTTGAGCCTTCAGGTGTGGATGGCTGCGAGAGGTGCTGTGTGGACCACCGGAAGATTTACGGCTGTGCAATGTAGCTGAGGGGCTGCGGAGAAAGTCAGGGCAGAGCCACTCAACCCAGAAATCTAGAAGGCTAGCAAAGACCCTTCCAAATCCACTTTCCCCAGCTGCTCCTCCCTGGCCAGTTTCCTACACAAGTCACAAGAAATTTTGGTGCACCAGCTACGTAAGAAACTGCCCAGAGGAGAAAATACGGTGCTGGAAGCATTTCTGGGTACCAGAACCAGGCTGGTGATTTTCTTTTTGGCCATCAGAACAGGCTGGTTGTGAGCAGTGATTACAGGGCAGCATTCATACCTGCTTCTGCTGCTGCTGCCTCCTCACTGCTGTCCTCTTTTCCCTTGTCTGCTGATCTGACACTCCGTGCTTTCACAAGTTTTGAAAAAACACACCACGTTCTCCAAGTCATAACTGTGCACTTGTTATCTTTAATGTCCGTGCTGCCATTAGCATCATGCAGCTGTAACGGGAAAACCTGGGATCTCCTCCACAGTTTAGAATGCTGATTACTTAATAAGAACTAAACACCCCATGCCGAATGGGAGGTTGCACCAAGAATAGATTTTAAATTTCTCCATGTAGTGGGTTTACGTGGCAAGGTTTTGGTAGCAGGGGGCCATAGGGGTGGCTTCTGTGAGAAGAATCCAGAAGCTGCCCCATGTTTGGTAAGGGCCCCACTGCTGACCAGAGCTGAGCCAGTAAGTGATGTTGTTTTGCATCTCTGTGAGAGCAGATTTAAGACACAAAAAAAAACGCTGCACCACACAGCAGCTGGGAGAGTGAGAGGAGTGAGGAACAGCCTTGCAGGCGCCAAGGTCTGTGAAGAAGGAGGGGGAGAGGTGCTCCAGGCGCCGGAGCAGAAGTCCCCTGCAGCCTGTGGTGAGGACCATGGTGAAGCAGGCTGTCCCCCTGCAGCCCATGGAGTACCACGGTGGAGCAGGGTTCCACGCTGCAGCCCATGGAGGAGACCACGGTGGAGCAGGTGGCCCTGCACCGATGGAGACTGCGGCCTGTGGAAGACCCCTGCTGGAGCAGATTCCAGGCTGGACCTGCAGCCTGTGGAGAGGAGCCCACGCAGGAGCAGGTGACCTGGCAGGAGCTGCTGCCCGTGGGGGACCCAGGTTGGAGCAGTTTGCTCCCGAGGGATGGACCCCGTGGTACGGACCCGTATCTGGAACAGTTCTTGAAGAGCTGCTGCCTGTGGGCAGCCCACACCAGATCAGTTCAGCAAGGACTGCATCCCGTGGGTGGGACCCCACAGCACAGGGGACGAGAGTGACCGAGAAGGAGCGGCAGAGAAGAATTGCTATAGACTGACCATAACCCCCATTCCCCCGTTCTCCTGCGCCGCTCGGGGGGAGGAGGTGGAAGAGGGTGGATGGGGGGGGAAGGTGCTTTTGGTTTCTTTCCTTTGTTTCTCACTTCTCCAGCTGGTTAGTGTGATAAATGATTGAGTCTCAAATAGGATTCCAATTAAAGTTATCAATTTATTAGAGGAATAAAAGCAAGCAAACAGCACTGGGTGCACCTGAACTCTCCACTCCACCAAGACACACACCCCTCAGGTCCCATTCCGGGCCTATTTCCCCTCTACTTATGCATATTCATTAGTGGGCGTGTCCTCCTTCGAGCATGCCTTCTTCAGCTTCTGGAATCATCTGGAATCTTCTCGGCCTCAGACCACATGCATGCTCCCCCCCTCCCAGTGTTCCGCCTAGCAACAACTCTGGTCCGGGCTGTTCCTGTCAGGTGACCATTGCCGAACACAAGAACTATATACAGACATTAAGCACTGAATACAAGAACCATATACATACATTGATCACCAACACAATAACTATATACATAACCATCTCCATTTCCCCAGTCTTGTGGTTATACAAGGATGTATAAGACAGTCACATTTTATCATGTGGCCCTAGCATTGCTCTACATTGACACAAATCAGATGAACACATCTCACATTAGTAATAAGCAGTAAATCTTACTATCTCCCTATGCTGAGTCTGTTTTGCCCATCACGATAATTACTGTGCGATCTCCCTGTCCTTATCTCAACCCTTGAGCCCTTTTCATCGTATTTTCTCCCCGTCCGAGTTTGAGAAGGGGAAGTAAGAGAGCGGTTGTGGTGGAGCTCGGCCACCCAGCCAAGTGAAACCACCACAGGCACCTACCACAAGGAGGCCCAGTTTTGCAGTATATTTCGGTGTCATTGTGGGGTACAACCCATTTCTGCTGGTTTGAAAGGGAACAAAAGAAATGAGATGTGGACTTTAGAGGCAGACACACTGACTCGTGCTATTGCTGCATTTGTGTGTTTTTAGATCCTCAAGAAACAAATACAAAAGAAGTGTAATGATAATACAAGGATTATGAGATGATATTCAGAATGTTAAATTCACTTCAAAATCATTTTAGTAGTACCACAAGAAAGGTATGGGAAAATACCTATGAATAATTTTTCAAGTCAGCAATTCAGGAATGTAATTAATTCTACACAGTAATTACAATTGATTATTAATCAAGGTCTGGCACATCTAACCCTGCATATACTATAAATATGATTTGTTACCATAATTATGCTGACAGGTCGGGGTTTTACTTTACTCTCTCAGCTTGATCTCTGAGTTTTTCTGCTTTACTGGTGTTCAGACTTGGAGAATAACACCATCTTGATGTGGACTTCATCATTGTTGGGGTTTTATGACCAGTGATGGCCAAATTTCAGTAAATGCAGGCCAAATGAAACAGAAAGTATAGGATGTACGACAATTTTTTTTCAAACCAAAGGCTAATCTGAAAGTCAGGCTTCTGGAAACTTCCAGAGTTCTTGACTTAGCAAACTGCAAATGTTTATGCTAAGGAGCAAACTTCTACATTTTCCTGTGAACAGGAATTACATTTTGTATAAGCACAGTGACGTTCCCTGAGATTTTCTGGAAATGCCTTTTAGGTACTCACTCTAGAGATATTCAGAGCACAGTCAGTAGTTTAGCAAATCATTACAAAATACAAGTAGGGAAAACATTGATACAATGTCAGTTTTTTTACAGAACCTAAACTGTCTTCAAAAACAGGAACTTTTCAAAACAACATTTTTATTTTTATAGAATAAACTTTCCCACAAAAGACAATTACAAGGCAAGTCCCTGCATACCTACACATATCAGCTCACTTGCTACACAACTCCATAGAAAGTTCTTATAGCAGTGAACTTCTTCCCATTAATAAAAGCTCTATTGATAAAGGTAGCTATACACAGTCTCACTGCTGTGATTTTATTGATCTGAACATTTCATTTTATGAAGAAATAGAGTTAGACTTCAGCAAAACCAGCAACCCCATGCAATACTGCTACAAACATCATATAAAGGGCAAGTAAAAAAGCAAAAGTTACATTCATTATAAATATATATATCTGTAACTGTTTATTTCATTTTATCTGCCTTTGTCAGGTCATTATTTCCTGATAAACTGTCTAATTTCTTGTAGGGATCATGATTTAAAAAGGCTTGGAGGAACAGGTTCAAAGAAGCTGTTCTAAATACAAAAGTCAAAGGCATTATTAAAATATCCCAGTGCAAAGGAGCCTGTAGACATAAAATCCATCTGCCCAATATTTGATGGTGATGATATTAAAAATGGTAAGAGGAAAGGAAAATCTTATGTCCTGCAGGTGCCTGGAGATCACCTCTCTTGCACTGAGGTAAACATACCACAACACAAAGATCCTCCTCTGGTTCCTTGGAATGAAAAATGTTTACATCATCCACTGCTGCCAACCTGCAGAGAGTTCACCAAAATAATAAAACAGCCACAGAACCTGTCACTTTTCAGTGAACCTCAACTTGGTAGTGTTACATGATCGTTAGACTTAATGGCTCTTTTCCAACCTAAATGACTCTATGATTCCAGGCTGTGCTGGTTGCACATCCCAGAGCTCCTGTTTCCAAGGGCTGGACAGAACACCAAGTTCTGGGAGGGGTGTTGGGTAGCTTCACAAATAATGCTGATCTCCCAGTATAGATGTAGCATTGCCAAGGTGTGGATGTGAGAACTTTTGCCTCCTTCAGAGATTCCTCATTACTTCAGTGCTAGGAAGGCTGGGAAGCCTGCAAAGCAGGGGAATAAGGAGACTGTTTGCTCCCAATGGGTTTTACTTCAGAAAGCTATGATTACAGCCCAAACCTTTTATTTAGCCAGAAAAGAAATACACATATTCAGGTGTGGAAATAGAATTTTAAGGCTATTTTCAATGGTAGTCACTTTGAAAAAGGCAGAATAAGATTAGAGCCAAAAAGTACTTTGAAAATGTTAACAATAAAAACTAGCAGTTTGTGCTGAGCTCTAAAAATATTTTTTATTCGTTTTAAACTTATATTTGCATGAGAGATGCTCAGCAGAAATTAATTATCTCAATTTATTAGGGAACTGTTGGTAATCAATAAGGTGTATGCTTCCTATTTGTAACATAGTTAATGGCTGCTGCATGGGCAGTGTAGAGCACATTTGCTCTTTAATTATGGTTATGACAGATTTATTCTGCTGCATCATTGAATAATCAGTCATCTGTTACCACCATGAATTTGAAAGATTTCTATTGCTACTAATGAAATAACAGAAAAAAAAAAAAAAAAAAAAAAAAAGCTTTTATATATATATTATAAACGTTATGAAAGGTAAATGAATTTTGACTTGAAAATTTTCTCTTTTAACTATTTCAATAGGTGTCTTCCAACAGAAAGCACGGGGGTTAAAGTTTTTTAATGCTGGGATTCAAACATATAGCACAAAAAAAAAAAATAAAATTTCACTTCAAAATCCAGTTCCAATAGATAATATTTTAACACAGAACACTTATCTTAATGGGCTTCTTTCTGGGGAAAATGAGGAGATTCCCAAAAGAAGGGACCAAGTCATGGAAATTCCAAGTGTTAGGGTTGTGAAGGAAGAAGTTCTTTAGAACCCATACATTCACTGGTCATGTGTAACTGCTTATATATCTTTGTATATACAGTTGATACTCATTGAAGACTTTATTCATGAGCTCAGTCTAACACAAGCTGAAATTCTTTCTTAATTTTTCAGACTCACTCATTCAAATCAATGTCAAAGCTCCAACTATGTAAAAATGCTGCATCAGGCCCGTAAATCAAATGTTTAGCTTTTAGAGTACATTTGTATTTCATTGCTTAAGTGTTCTTTAGAGCAGCATGGGTAGATAATTTTTCAGCTGAGCTACATATAAATAAAATTCCTAACATTTTTCTTGACATAAATTTTTCCAGATATTCCTCTTCTCCAAACCTGATGCTCTTAAGAGATGATTTTGTCCCTTCCCGTATTTTTTTTTCAGTTAATTTACTTTAAAACAAAACCAGTTACCCAGTCCTATTGGTGTTCTAAACAGGCTTTAGTTTGACTTCTGAAAAATATAGTGGTTGTTTTCAACAATGTTTAAAGAACAACTTTCAGGAGCAGAAAATTATAAGGCAGAGATGAGAAATATACTTTTGTCCAGAGCACTGCAGGAAACTTGGTGAAAGAACCTCACAGGTTCTTTGTCCTTTCCATCATTTCTGCAGCTTCTTTCTTTGCTGTAAAGATGTGCAAGTCATAGGGGGCTCTCAGAGAAGGTCATATAGCAGCTATAGAGGGAAACAAATTGTCCCTAAAATTCATGGATCTATGAAAGGACTGCCCATGACAGACCACAGTAACTCACTGTTGGTCACTTGGGACTGTCAAGCTATTCCTGAACATACCACGTTTGCCCCACTTTCCTGCAATCCAAAATGTCTCTTAACGTTGTATCAGAAGCATGGGGAAGGAAAGTCCTCCTCCAACTTGTGTCAAGGCTGGAGCCAGCCACCTGTCCTTCACAGAAAAGATCACTCATGAAAGAAAAATTAAATGGATGTTGATTGAGAGTTCTCTTAAGCTAATGGTGCGATCAGACGTTAGTGTGACTAATGGTAATGGGTTCTCTTGATGAATTATGTGGTAACAGTGCTCCAGCTGCTTTGGCTTCACAGAAACCAGTCAGATGGCTGAATCACTTTTCTGATCTTTCTGGAATTAATCGCTGTTGAATTAAATAACAAAGGAAAATTATGAACAGTTCTGAATCTACTGGTGGGGGTTGTTGCGGTGTCTGTGCCAGGGCAAAGTACACTTGTAATCACCTTGGCTCTTTAGAAATCAAGTATCACTCACAAAATTCTAAAGACTTTGTATTGGGTTTACATGACAAGGGTTTGGTAGTGGGGGGCTTCAGGGGTGGCCTCTGTGAGCAGAGCCCAGCAGCTGCCCCATGTCAGATCAGAGCCAGCTCCAGCCAGCTCCAAAAGGCCACTGCTGGCCAGAGCTGAGCCAGGGAGCGATGCTGGTTGGGCCTTTGGGAGAGTAGATCTTGCTGCAAAACAGCAGACTTACACTTGAAAAAAAGGCCTGATTTGTCCATCCTCATTCAGAAAAAGACATCACCTAACACAAAAGTTGTGTCATGAACATGTCATCTAAAAATAACTATTTCCTAACCCTCTTTACAATTATTAAGAATGTAAATGTTAAATGTTACAAAATAAAACCTGCAATGTTGTTATATGGCACTGCAATTAAATGGACAACTAAATGGACTGGTTTCCTTTTGCTCTTCTTCTTCATGAAGTTTATTTTCTTACTCTGGGTCATACACCAAGAAATTACTCAGGAAAAACTAACCTGTCATAGCTGAACAGTCCTTTCAGATCAGGCTTTTCATTGTTTTTGCATAGATGAAAGTGCCAGAATAATACAAGGGAAGGAAGAGTTAGGTCTGTCACACAGTGTCTGTGCTGGACCATCTCTCTGGGACATTTTCTTGGGAGAACAGTTCAAATGCTGTGAGTCAAATGCAGACTGCCAGGGAAACCAGAGAGATTTTTAGGGTGAGCCACAGTACCTGGCAGTCAGCTAAAATCCTCTGGCAGACTGGCACGTTTTCCCTGCTGCTTCACTGAAAAGGAAAGAATAAAAGAGCCAATGACATTTCAAATGCTGAAAGTTGAAATCTAGTGTAGAAGAATATTTTTCCCATGCTTCAAACTATGAAATATGTGTGGATACAGAATATATTCCTCCACAACTTAAATGAATGCAACTCCATGCTGCCACAGAGAAGCACTAGGACTGCCCTCGTTAGGTAGCTTAAAACTATACTGGAAATCTCTACACTACAGCATAGTCACTTCTCCTCTGTGTGTAATAAAAACATGACATGATATGGATTGGAGAATGGTATTAAACATTCTCTATGATTTTCTTCTGCTTTTTCCAAGTATTGATAGAAAAAATGAGTCATTCAGGAAGACTGATGAGCAGAATGAAACACCTCCCCTGCTACACTTTCCCTTTCTCTTTCCCACAGCAGCCTGGAAAAGGGGAATCCAAATATCAATTCAAACCAAATTAAATCTATAACTGGCTATACAAGTCACATCTAGTGAGCAGAAATCTTGGCCTTGGATTTCTCCAAAGGAAAAAGAAAATTACGGGATTTTACTCTAGCAGTTTTGGGGGGCTGGTGTCAGGAGAATGTCTGTACTTCACTAAATACATATACAGTTGTTTCCTACCTTTAAGAGTCATCAATTGGGTCAAGCCCAAAACATTTTTCTGTGTTTTATTTAGCTAGCTAGCTGCCAGGATGCTTCCACAATCAAACCTTCATCTTTAGATGTCTTCCACTGAACAGGACCAACTCCAGGATCCTAATGTACACCTTGATACTCATTGAGATTCTTTCAGGAATGCATTGATATGGACTCACCTCATTTACATTTACCACCTCGCTTTGAACATGTTGACAATTCCCGGGACTGGTAAACAAGGCTATCTCCTATCAGAAGGGCAAACAGAATATGTAAATGGCTTTCCTGGTGCTACAGCATAAAGTTAACTCTTTCCTGATGATCAGAGGAGGATTCAGTTCTCACAGACTTATTTCTTCAGGTATTTGATGCACCATGTTTAATGTAAGCCATACTTTAATAAAAATGAAAAATGACCATAAGGTATTCTATTAATATTACATTTGAGATTAATGTGATGGCAGCCTGACAGCTTGGAAAGGGCAGGGGAGGTGGGTATAATAAGTCCCTGATACTGATTTAAAGGATCTTCCCTTCTCAGGCATTATTCTACCCTATGGAAAAAGCCATCAAGAGGATTTCTTTACTGTCCATAGGAAGGAGTCCAGCCCCCTGCCAAGCTGAGAGAATGGGGTGGAGAAGACAAGGACTGGAGTTCTGTATTTTTAAGGGTGCCTTTTCTGTCTTCACCTCAAAGCTAACAAACTTTTCAAAATTAAAATGAGGCCGTGAATTTTCATGAGAGAGGGGCACATGTTCTTGCTAACCAACAACAACAAAAAATTATTCTTCTGTCTAAAGGTTGAAACATTCACTTAAAGCCCTGAGCAGAACCCAAAGGCACGGAAATGGAGAACGCTCAACTGCAGAGCCCTCTGGCAGCAGGTCACAGTAGCCTGTGTGCTGAAAAATTGGTGTTTGAAAAACCATCTCGGACCAGATTCAGAAAGCAACAGAATGTAGTAAATGCTTCTATTGATTTTGCATTATTAAATCCTGAAAAATAACCGAGCTTTGCATGATATCTAATTTACTTGATTTAGTACGTTAATAATTCTGTCCCTGAGACAGAAATGAAAACTGCAGTGATTCTTCATTCCGGAATTAGATGTCTACAGAGGGATTCATTTTTTCAGATTATGTAAATTATTCAAGAATGCTAAAAAGCACTATTTTTAAACTGTTAAACTGCTTCAGCGTTTCTACTGATATGAACTGTTCATCCCTTGGGGACTATTATTTTAGGGTCCTGACAAAAAGCTGGTAGGAGCCAGTGGAGTCTTAATGATGGCATGGCTTGGATTGGGGCCATAATATGCCTTAAAGGAGACAGGTCTTAATGATGCATATTGAAACTGGAAGATCAGATGTGCAGTTTGGGACACTGAAGACCAAGTGGGCATTATATTGCGAGCATTTGGCATTCACATTAAAATACAACCGAGCTCATAAAATTTAAAACTTTGAAAAGTCTTTTATTAACCATGTCTCTGTAGTGCTGATTTGTCAGGACTGAAGATGACAGTCAAGGACCCTGTCTTTAAGGCTTTAGTATGACTTTCTGTCATGTACTGTGTCTGTTTATAGGCATATTAGAGCTTTAATTTTTAATTTAAATCTTCTGAGATTATTTAATTGTTTAAATTTACATTGCCTGCAAAATCATCTAGCTTGCATTCAAAAGACAAATGCTATACCATAACATCAAATGAATACTACCAGAGAGTTAATTACCTTGGTTTTGAGTCCAGTGTTCAGAAACTAGGTCCTCAGAATTTTATCCTGAAATTTCTTTTAAGTTCCACTTCTAGAACACCGCAGATTTTTTATTTTCTGTCACAAATACAATAGAGTTTCTTTTGAACAGAATGGAGCTGGACTCCTTAAATGAACGCTCAACTCTTCCTTTATGTCGTGCTTCACTAGTGACCCCTAATGAGCACTAAGCATATTGCCTGACTTCCTTACACCTTTATAGAGAAATGTAATATTACTAGTAAAATGCAATATTAACATCACTTTTCTTTCTCATATGGGTTTATAATTTCAGAGCAAGTAGGAATGCTTGCAAGAGTCAGTCTATTGGATTGCTAGGTCATTTTTCAAAAAAAAAAAAAGCTTTTTTTCAGAGGAATATCTCATACAGCAGGAAGATGGTATTTTTTAATGATTGTGAACTGATAAAATTTCAAAGACACTAGCAGATTAAAGTTAAATTTGCAAACATAGGACATGGCGCTCAAAGACTGGAATGCTCCTAGAAATGGTTTTGTAAACCTCATGTGAATACAGAGAAACGTGTGTTTGTGAGAAGAAGCTTTGTAGTATATTATAAAAATAGCTCACCATTGAAATAGTCTCACACATATATCCCTTGGTATGCACTTGACTGGTCAGGAATTTTGCTCCCGAGGAATATTGTATACTGTGTCAAGCACATGACATTCAAACCATATTATATTTTCAAAGTATTATTTTTTAAAATAGACTTCAGACGACTAATGTAATTTCAGTTTTAATATTCATTTATTTTAAATGCATCTATTAATGGTTTAGCTGTTTATCCCTTGTCCTAGTTCATAAAAGCTACTATTGCATAATTTAACAGTCTTGTAACAGGGTCTAGGTTAACAGCTCTCATAATTACAGTCCTTCCATCTTCAAGAAGTCTATTAAGGTTATCACATTTTGCACTGTGTGACTATCTTTGTGCAACATTGAAAGAACCTCCATTTAAGGCAAAGAATAAAACAGAGATCTTTCCATGTCCAAACAACTTCATAAACCCAGTGACTGACAGTGTTGTTATATTGTGGACATCTCTCCTGGGCTCCCGCATCCAGGGTGCCAGGAAACGGGAGAATTTCACAAATCTAACACCTTGTAGAATCAGTCTGATACAACATTTCTGTTTCTCGTGGACGAACAATTAAATCCCTTAAGCATTTCAACTTACATAAAAATTCAAAGGAAGATATAATATATCTTAAAACATATTGGTAATAATTAGTAGAGCAAGAAGCCATTTTCAAGTAGGGGCAGGAGAGTACCAGTGCCAGTAAAGGATGGGGTCAGTCGAGCACTAAGAACTTTGAAAGGAAATACTGCGAAATGTGGGTAGAGCTGCACCAGTCTCAGAGGACTGTGGCCACAGCCCCCCCTGAATGAGCAACACACAATGAGCTTGACCAAAACCAGATGGTGTGCTAAAAGCCATTTCACAACAGCTAGTGCAGAGCAGCTCTGTATGCCCTTTTCTGAAATATCTGAACACTGAACTGGGAATGTACTTGCATCATAGTGTAAAGTCTGGATGGGGTATTTCTTAAGTCATTTTAAACTTATATACAGATTGAGGATGGGTAAAGGTCTTGGGAGAAGTAGCATGTTACTCATACCACCGGCACAAGGACAAATCCCTCTACAAAAAGAGCTCTCTGCCCACAGTACCACAGAGGACAGACGCTGGAAATATTTGGATCACTGGCAACAGAAGATAGGAGCACCCATTTCCCTTGCTGCTGCCTGCTAGGGAGAAGCAGGGAGATCTGGAAATTCTTGTCAGAACTACCACTGAAATGAATGCTTTCAAATGAAAGCTGCCGTGTTAGGCTGCACTGCCACATCACCAAAACCTCATGCAGTGTTTGCTTCTTCCCCAGGATGCTGGGAAGCTCTAACACAGCCACTGAAGCTGGGCAGGAACAGAGATGCAGTTATGCTTCTGAAGTCACCTCTGGGAGCCACCAGATCTGCGGCCTCTCTGTGCTGAACGGGAGCTTGAACTGGCAAAGAGAGACTCCTCAAGCTGAATATTACAGTTGGGCCAAACCCTCCTTGGAGGAACTCCAGGAAGCTTTCTAACCCTTGCTTTGGAATAGTTTGGACAGAAAACAAATGAGTGGTATTACGGAATTACGGTTGCACAAGAGTAACTTCTAAAAATTATTTTTTCCTCTTCCCTAGAGGCAAAACCCACATTCATAGCAGAAAACTGGCATGGTTATAATTAATTTCAAAATATTCAATCTCAGGTTTGAAAAATTAACACAACAGAAATGTTTAGTATGTGCAACATATCTAATAATTAGGATGCAAATAGGATAATAAATTCAAATACGTTTGAAAATAACACATTTCTGCCTTTACTACAAATAACACCTCTGTATAAAGAAAGATATAACTCACATTATAATGTTTTGTCTTTTTTTTTTTTTTTTAAATAGACCATGAAAAACAAAACAGTTATTTCCCCTTTGGTTTTTAGAGACTGTTAAATAGCAGGATAATGTATTTTTTATGTATTCCTCCAGAGCTCCACACTTTGTCAGCAGGAAAGGAAAATATTTATGTTAACTAGTCCTAAAGGCATTCATATTAATTTATCAAAAAAGCTCCTGATTAATATTCTTGAGCAAAATGCTTTTCCAAGATAAATAACATTTGGAGTCTTCTCTCGTTAAAAAAAAAAAAAAAAAAGTAAGCAGTGCTATGTAGGTGTCCTGAAATGTAAACACTTATTCAGAAAGAAGTGTGCCTTATTTGTTGCCATAGAATCAAAAGACAAACTAATTCCCTAGGCAATGAATCAGCTCTCAGTGAGATGCTGAGAGTAGATGACTCAACTATCAGACTTTCAACAGCCTCCTCTATAGTGGGGTAGTGTATCAGTCCCTAGAGAGGCTGCTGCAAAACCCTCTGCTTTCAGATTGCAACAGATAACAGTCTGTTTCTTTTTCTAAGGTATGAAATCTGCCTCTTTGGTTCACAGTCTTCCATTTGGTAGTCCCTAGTCCAAATCGCAAAACATTGCCCAAAAGAATGACCATTGTATAAACCAGAAATAATTCTGGAAATATTGCTTCAGGAAAAGAGTTGAGTTAATGTTTTATTAACTCTAGTGAGCAAACACTCTTAGGATCAAATGAAAATGTGCAACATCCTCAAGGTTTCAGAACCAGAAGCAATCACACAGACTGACAAATATCCTCCTCTACTGGAGCCTCCCCATTGACAGTCTATGGAGGCAGGCAACTCTACTTATCACAGAATCACAGAATCACAGAACTGTAGGGGTTGGAAGGGACCTCGAAAGATCATCGGTTCCAACCCCCCTGCCAAAGCAGGTTCCTCAGAGCAGGCTGCCCAGGTAGGCGTCCAGACGGGCCTTGAATACCCCCAGAGAAGGAGACTCCACAACCTCCCTGGGCAGCCTGTTCCAGTGCTCTGTCACCCTCACCGAGAAGTTCTTTCGCATGTCAGTGCAGAACTTCCTGTGCTCTATCTTGCGGCCATTGCCCCTTGTCCTATCCCCACAAACCACTGAGAAGAGTTTGGCTCCCATCTCAGGTAAAACCTTCTGCCTTCTGGCAAGAGTCTGCTTCTGATTTTGAATGCAAGCAGCCCAGGTCACCAACAGTAGGCAAAATAAGTCCAAGGCTCCTCTTTTTTTTCTAAACTCCAGTAAGTCCAAGAATATTTTCAATTATTGTTAAGAGAACCAAGGAGATCACTTGTAAGCAGGAATCTGAACTTAGCAATACAACATCTTTAGCAACACCAGAAGCTCTCAGGACTCTACTGCAGATCCAGCTGTGAACAGCAGAAGCTGAGCATCTGAGGTTCTGAATCTCAGCGAGGAGATGACTTGGCCACTCCTAGCAAAGCAGCCATGGCCAAAATCTGACCTCATGAAACATTGAGCCATCTCTATTAAACACTCATTTACCCCATCTCAAGTTCCATTCCTTGCAAAAGCTTTACCAGTGGCCTTGAGGAAAGAGAGAATCTAACACAAAAGTTCCGTATATGTTAATTTATTCATCCCAGTATTTTATTTTGTCTCCCTTAATGTAATGTTATAGCATAGGGGTAATTTCTTGACAGATGAATTACATAAACATTGATTTTAAAAAATTTATTTCTCTCATTAAATTGCACTTACCCAATTACCCAGTAAAGAGGTTTGCAGTATGAATGCACATTTCTCACATAGCATTCCAAAGCAATCAACTGGAAAATGATACCTTGCCAAAATGGCACATTCACCCATCTGATAATAGAGGTGAAAGACAAAAAGAAAAATGGGAGGAAGAGTGGGAGAACTGGTTAAAACCAGCTTTTGTCACTGTTTCAGAATCCAGTAAGGTCTCTTCAACCCCAATTTTTAGGGAAAAAAAATCACACACACACACACACACACACAAATTATCAAACTCTAGTAAGTTGCAAGCCCCAAGAACTCCATTTACTGTCCAAAAATTACCAAAGGAGCTCTAAAGAGCAGAACAAGCAGAGCTCATCCGGGGTTCACTCAAAGCACGCTGAAAACAAAGTCCCAACCCACGCTGTGCTGATGGGTGCAGACAGACCTAAACCAGCTCCGACTGTGCTGAACGTGATCTGGGGCAAGCACACCACACAGAAACCCAAGATTGACGAGCCTGCTCCAGGCCACAGAGCAGCAAAGCTGCGTTATGCAGCTCTGCGCCCAAGATACTGTGCAGCGGCAAGAGTCAGAGCTCGTTAGCTCAGGAACTGTGCTAAGCTCATTTATATACACACTGTCGTCAAAGCTGAGCTGCTAAGCCTGCGAAATGCTGAACTCTACTTGTGGGCCAGTGGGCTGCATCTCTACACTTTATGCCGTTTCCCAGCATGCCAGTCCCCTCTGGTCCCAGCCAAGGTCTGAGGAAGCACAGAATGATTCCCAAAGCTAAGCATCGTATAGATAATTACACCTCAAAAGAATTTGACTCTCTGTTCCTATACATGTAACAGTCCTGATTAAAAGCTTTCTACTCATGCAAAACATATGACTACATATGACTACAACACTACCTGTTACTGGTATATGTTCTCAAAAAATGAAACATTTTAAATACAATGGTTGAGTGTGCAGAGATATATTCGGGTAATATTGCACAGATCTTCTGCGATGAGCACCTTTTATGGATTTTTCACTTTCCCCTGTGTATCTGCTTTATTCGGGCACAAAACCACAGGTCACTCTTCAGCGCCTTATTACACCAACAGGCAGCTAGGAAGCATCATCATTTACAACAGCCTTCTGAGCACTGCCTAGAGACTGCTTTTACAGGTCTGGGCAGTCCCAAATCCCCATGTTGCTGCAATAACACTCCTCCTGCAGCTACCCTTTGTTTATATAGGTGCTACGGTCATGCAACACTTCAGAAGGTCTATCCTAACCCAGTCCTGCGGGGATTACATGTTCTCTGCAACACTACTGTGTCACGTCTTACACAGCGATCTGCTCTGTGCTGTTAAGGGGAAGAAACATAAGACAAGGGGAAGAAACATAAGATACATATACAAGCATTGGAACAATAAGGATGAGGTGCAGTCTGCTAGGGGAGCTCTTCTAAAAGAAAAATCACTGGAGTCCCCGCAGAGAATTGTGCTACTGGACTGAGAAACTAAATCATCTCTCTGCTCCTCCTTAGTCACAGACACTGAGAATCTTTGGGAACAGGGATCCAGCTGTTAAGAATGCCCCTGGTGACTTCATCTAGGCTGGGGGTCAACCACTGTCGTTGGATGCAGAGTCATCTGAAGTGTCTCGAGTGGGCCAGCCTTGGTCTAAAAGCCACATAGTCACTCTCCAGCACTTTTAAAGCCTACCATCTTGAGTCAACTGAAGGATCTTTGCACTCCATGGCCAATTAAATTTCCTCCTTTTCCCAATCATATCTTGCATTACAGTTTTCTAAGTTATATTGTCTGTTATTCACATTTACTACATTTCTGTCTTATCCAGCCTTCAGAAAACTGAGAGCTGGCAGTACTTGGGGAAAAGAGGAGTGAGGAAAGAAGGTACAAAATCGTATTTCTATTAAATGTACACATTTATGAGCCATACACTCAATAAAAGGAGCAAAATCTGCTGTATAACACAAGTACAGCCATAACAGCATTCCTAATGCTATCTGCTTTACCGAGCTACAATTTAGTTACTAAAGAATTGCACCCACCTCTTTTTTTCACATCAGTTTCAGTCCAGCAACATATGTATCACACAGCTCTGCTCCAGTGTGTTTTAATGCAAGAAATATCATCGACATGAACTCCGACACTGCTTTCTGGTTTGTGGTGTTCAGGTTTGTATTGTCTCTCTGCGTAAAAAGCTACATTTTAGACTACCCTTGCTTCAGTTCAGTTTGGTATTACCATTGGGTAACTATAATTAATCTTCTTGATCCTGCAGTGACTGCAGCTAGTTCACTCTGGCTCCATTCCCCATGTCCAGGTCCACAGGATTCCTTGAACCAAAACAGATCCTCCAGACCCATGGACCACAGCTTATCTCTTGAAGACAAAGAAATTAGAACAAGAGGACTACTAGACTGCTGTCACTGGGTTGCTCCTGTTTCTTTTCTAGAAATGATAGAAAAATTTCAGCTGTACGGGACCTTTAGAGGTCATTCTATCAAACATAAATATCATTCCTAATTCAGAACTCCATGCCTGTTAAGTCCAGATGACTCTAACCCTGAAACAAAGCATAACATTATTATTTATATCCCTTTAGTGCAAAATATTAACCAAGCCAGAATATCTACACCAGAAAAAAAATAACAACAATAGAACAGTACTGTGTGGAACTAAAAATAAGTAACACAATAATTTATGTAAATTATTAGACACAGTAGGTTGTTCTCCTTTGCCTTTGGAGCCAAACAGCTAATCCTCTCTTCCAGCTCTAATGTTTCTGTCCAGAAGGATTTAACTTATTTATATTACAGGCTTATTGAAAGCATTTCGAGTCCTCTTAGTTATTTCAGCTTAATATAAGTACATGATCAAAAGAAGTAAAAACCAAAAATAAAGGCAGTGGAATACCAAGATTTTCCAACAATACAGAATAATGGACATTAGAATTCTTTAGCCGGGGGAAAAAATTACATTTCCAGAAAATTAAGAAGTTCCTAAAGAAAACAACCTCCTGCTTTGTGGATTTAGAAGTAATGATTCACCCTTCAAACTAAAGGACACCCAATTTAACATAACAGGGATTTATTTTATAATAGCATCATTACATTTCCTACAGCATGAATATGCCACATACGGACTGCAAGATTTTTAAGGAGCTGCATGATGAGTTGGCAACTCACAAGCACCGACTGCTGAGCCAGCATAGGGTAATAGGAACACTCCGGGGTCCCATGTCAGGGCATAACCTGATCACCTACAAAGATTAGAAAGGAATGCTACCCATGTGTAGACCTGAGCAGCTGGCTCTGTATGTCACAGATTTTGATGCTTCTTTTTTAACCTCTTCCTTGAGCAGAAGTTTATCACCACTTCTAGATTAGGTACACAACAGAGCCAGTTTAGTATACCAAACCCTATTCTCTTAACTTCTTACTAGTATATGTTTTTCTGAAGTGCTTGAGGAAGAAAACAGTCCTATATACACTTAAATATGCAGCTGTATTCCAAGGTCATTTCCTGTACATGTTTTTCTACTAATTTATTTTCATCATCCACCAGACACTGTAAATGAGCATGTTATACAAAATAAAAATGCTTAGCTTTGCACTCAGGCAGATGAGCTTAGCATCATAAAGTTAGAGAAATACATAAAAAAATATAAAAGACTTTCTTGATTGTAGTTTGCTGTGTATATCTTTGTTATATAATTTAATTGGATTTTACTTACTAGATAGCATGATTTAAAGGCCACCCTCCAGTGCTGTAGATATCATTGATAAATTTTTAAAAGCTACTCACAACATAAACTAGATAATAAATCCTCCTTTGACCAAATCAGTTAATTCAGTAACAACATAAAGTAAACAGACTCCGACTTGCCGTAGCTTCCATGTTGGCACTGCCAAACCCCACTAAATATCCAATTTCTGGAAGTCATGGTTGTGAGCAGAAGGGCCAGTTTTGCAATCAGGCCAGGATGCTCAGATGTTTCACCGATCTTGGAAGGACAAATAGAAAATAGTTCACCTGCTACTTTCTTATTCCAATGCTTTAAGCCCAGCTCCTCCTTTGGCTGTATAGGCTAGAATGGGATGTGAATCATTCTCAGACCCACCTTGTGACATCTATTTATCTCTAGGCCAAAGCACATATATTACCGTCAATTTAAAACCTACAGAGATCTAACAGGAAGTTTATCAATAGTCTGTTTATAGGAAGACTTTAATACACACACATACACATATACACTTGCACACAAAACCACCATATACAAACTCGTGCCCTAATATTACATGAAACTACATTTGAACCTGAGCTATTATACACTTTAACAAACTAAAAAATGGTGTTTATACACTGCCTTTTGAATGATGTGATTAAGACAGTTTTGGACAGCTAGAGAAAGGAAGCAGAATAATGCTTACTGCTGTGCTCTGAACAATGTTGTGCTCTACTGACAGCAAAGTGAACGTGTCAGTGACGAGTTTTCCCTCCATTTCCTTCTTCCTCTATGGGGCATTGAAATCAAACCAGGAAGAGAACATTTGCAGAAATACACATACACAAGCCCCGTTTTGGACAGAATTAATATGTGAATCAGTTTTGGTAGAGGAAAATGAAGACACTCACAACTGGGGAAACACTACAATAGGAAGGAGCGGCAGAACGGACAAGGCACACTCCCCTAGTCCTCCCAGCAGATATATCGCTACTCCTGTAACATGACTGCAAGGTATTGGAAATGCAGCATGAATTATCAGTACCAACACAGTAGTTCTGCAAAGGCAAGCTCTACAATCGCTGAATGGACAAATAAAAGGTGGCTGATTTAGTTTAAGGGTAGGGTTTTCCATTGTTGGTTGTGGTTGGGGGGGGGGCGCCCCCCCCAGTGGTTTTTGACAATTAATCTGTATCAGCTAGGGATCATCCAGATAGGCTGACAAGTTAGGCTTATACGCTCAAACCCTGTTAGCCCACCACGGTCTGCTTATCTAGCAGAAGAGTAACTGTGTGCTGTAATAACAGAAAACTCTTGCTAAAATTGTGCCCTCTAATAGCAGAAAAAAAATCTTGTTGAAACTCAAGCTAGAGGGCTGGGGAAGATTGAAGCAGAAGCCTGGAGTGCTCTGGATTAAAGGAGAAAGTGAAGGTGGCAGCAGAGACTTGCTTTCTAATGCTGGGAACCATGAAGTACCTGATTACTGAAGGTGAGGTTTAAGGTGATGTTTGCTATGTCTTAAGAGGTCCCTCCTTCACTACAGGACCCTGGGATGATGCAGAGCTAGAAGAGGGCAGACCCATCTGAAAGAAGACACTTCAGGCATGCAGAAGAGTATTTTTGGTTTGACTTGACCTCTGCGCAGTTTCTCCCCATGGGTCAGGAAAATAGTCTTCCAGGTGGAGATGATGCAAGCATAATTTCCCTTCTCTCACAAATAAAACTTCAAAGACTTACCTGCCTTCACAGAGGCTGAGATCATGTGCTTTCCCTTATGGGATCCCTCAACCCATCCTGTCAGTGCATTACAGTCACACTGCTCTGTCCTTTTCTTTCATTCTTGGCAATTCAGGTGGAAATGGCAGCCTACTACAAAGAAGAGAAACAGCCCCAGCTAGGCTATACTCGGGTACTACAGGTAACTACGACAGGTAACCTACATAAATAGAGGTTCAAAACATGGACTTGGCTCTGCTTGTGAGGCTATCCACCACCTGTAAACTGCTCTAATCTGTGAGATGAAATTATGACAAAAACCAACACTGACTTCTGAAGGAGGCAGAAAAATACCCTTTTTACCTTTTTGTCACAGCAATACCCTCTAGCCTGGTCACTGACTGGCCTGACGGATCTATTTGGCTAACAGAACATTAACTGCCTATTCATCGTCTTGGATTAGCTAAGCACAGTGCCATCAATCTAACTTTCTAGTCAGCCTCACTGAACATAAGCATGTCAGATGCCAATTCTTTCAATGGCCTCCATGCTCCCCTTAATGTCCCAATATTTTACATTTTCCAACAACCATTTCTCCCCCCAAGATTCTGTTGGATACAGTATGTTTGCTCACATCACCCTCATCTTGGGTGCAGGTGAGTTTTACCTCTTTTCCTTGTTCTTATCACCAGTCCTCCCTCTGCAGAGTAAGTTCTTGGAGATAGGAACTACTCGCTACTGTGTATTCTTCTGGTATCTTCCACGTGATGCCCATGTCTCAAGTTACTCAAGTTGTATAAAAAATGCAATTAAGGATAATTAAAACCATTTAGTAATATAAATTTGAACCTTATATGGTTTTGAACATGTAATTTTTTTATTTGGATCATATTCACCCCCCTCACTACAGAAAATAATATTCCCTAATTCTGTTGACATTGCTTTTCCTGGCCTACTCTTTCACTGCATCCTCATCTTCCTCTGCTCCATCCCAAAGTCCAAATATCTTTCCCTCAATAAAATATATTGTTCCAATTGTACCAGCATGCACAGAATTTAGGGCTCCCAGGCTGTTTTTCTAAATTAACATTCAAGCTGTTTTATTACCCAGTCATGAGTAAAGCAAACAGGTTTTTGAAATAAGATATCTTCTTTTCAACATTAGACTTAACACTTGACTAGTTCAGTTAATGTGTTGTGATAGGTGTTGTAGGTTCATATTACCATCTTCCTGTACATCTGTATTTAAGTCTCACCGTGCAGTGCAATTGGATCTTCACAGCATCACCTTCCACCTATTGGCAACAGATAATGGCACAATTTGTAAAACAGCTTATTATAAAGAAGGCAATGGCCTGATAAAATCAGAGATATAAAGCATGACTCCATAAACTGAAGTACGTGGAGAGTTTTCTGCTGGCAAATGCTTGAGTTTTCATTAAAGAAACACACAAGAACTTTGAGGAAAAAATATAATAAGATTGTATGTTTTCACACCAAAGGAAAATTTAATGATAGTTTTATCATATGACTCTACAGGACAGTACACTCCAAAACAGCTAAAATAACTTGAAGGCTACAGACCTATGGCCAGAGACTTCACAGACGTAAACCAGGAAGGTTTCACCAGCTACATCTGGTATGCACCAGCACTAGGTGACGCAATCATAGAGCCATTACAGGAACTACACTTGCAAATTTACATGTAGGAAAAAGAGAATCAACAGCACAGGCCAGACTCCGTCACTGCCATTACTCCACTGAATTGCTGCTCACTGGTACTTCAGTAGCAGCTAAGAACAACAGGAACTATATAAACACACAAAAAGATGGGCTACCCTCGAAAGGAGCTCACACCATAAGACACCAGAGAGGAAGGAACACATATGTACTGTCAAAGAGTATAGGAAACACTACCATCCCCTTGATTACAGTGTACCAGTCCTCATTACAGGTTAATTGATTTGGGGGCAAAAGACTTTTAAGACGGGATGTACATTAGGAAATGACAGCATGGAAGAAAGTACTCCAGTGCTTATTATAAAATTTAACATATGGGCAAAGTCAGCATCCTAACTGACGAGAAGCAGGCTGTTTTAATCCTGACATGGAAAGGCAGATACCAGAAAAATGAAAGGCATATGCCAGCCTGTGGAGCTGGAACCCACTCATGCTCTGAATGCCAGTCTTTTTTCTTGACTGCACCATATACACAACTTGGCACCCTGTCTCCATTCCACACAAAGAAAGGAGAAGGAAGTTGAAGGCCCTTGAAAATGAGCTAGCTTCAGGCTGGTAGATTCAGCCTGAAATCTCTATTTGTTTATTTATTTATATATTTATTGAACTTGCCAAATGTTGGTCTTCCTGCATTTAGTCTTAACCCCGACCAGACTGACTAATATGATGAAAAGAGGAGCAGTGTTGAAGTTCACAGCCACAAGAATTACTAATAGTGAATGACAAACCTTCAATACAACTGATTTTATGTGTCTACAAAGCAGAAAACTGTTCATCAAGGATGACAGTGCACTTTCCCTGCAAAGCAAAATCTCTCCTCATAATCTAAAGGAAATGCAATCATGACCACCACACCTACAAGGTACCCAGCTTGCAAGGTGAATTATTACCACGTAATCCCCAGAGGAAGGCGTTTGCTTGTATCTGCCAGGTGGAACCGACAACTGGCAGCTTGACGCCCCACAAAAGCCTTCTGCAAATAGCCTCTTAACAAATACACACTGGGTATATGGCTTCCTGTTTCCATGCCATTCAAACCAAACATGTCTGGCTCCCATACCCCACCTTGGTTGTATTTTGGACTTATATATTGTTTCCTCCCAGTCGATATTGATATATTTTATCACAGCAAATATTAATTACACGCATTTTGTCAAATCATTGCTTCCAGTTGTTCAAAGCTTTTGACAGGGACAATGTCCTCTCTGGAAATATTATTATACCGAATAACATTTTTATGGGATTATTTTTTTTCACTCTTGCTTTTGCTGTGTCACATCAAGCAAAAGCAACCACATGTTTCTATGTCACAGAATTTATTATTATATCTATATTCCTGTCCATTTTACTGAGGAGGACAAGATTATCATACCGTAAGTATATATATTGTTGTGCTGAAATTTCAGTACAACCAAGTGTTTTCTTGAGTTAGGCTGCATCTAAAAAAGAGTTAGCTTGCCTACTGCTTTAAATAACTGCAGCAATTTCTCTTTCAGTTTGAAAAGTTTGGCAAGAAATTGGTTGTTACTTGTCAGTAAGTACAACCAGGTATAAATTCTATCAGTCCAGTATAATTTTTTTCCTAGAAGGTCCTGAAATAAATATAATGAAATACAAAGAGAATTAAACCAAACACACACACACACATACAACCACCACCAGCACCAAACACTTAAGGGTTATTTAAACAAATAGTTAAAAAAAATCATTATTTAAAGTGTTCTACTCCAATAAGGCAGATACCCGTGGGAAATTGAAGCAGGGGTACTGGAAGCATACTGGTGGTAGAAAATGCTTATTACAGGACATTTAAAAACCCCACAACTTTAAGAAGAAATATTTAAATAACATATTTCCGTTTTGTACATGCTAACATCAAATTAAAAAAAGTTCATTATCTAGCTCAAAGGAGGAATAAAAATATAGTGAGTTTTAGGCCAACTGCACTCAGATCTGCCCATGTCCTATTATCAAGCTCCAAAGATTAATGGATGCAGCAGGAGGAATATTTCAACTCTGAAATTCATTTGCATAATGAATATAGGGTTATGAGTGTGCCAAGATCGTATGTTTATATCACAATTTTCCAACTACCACCAAAAAATTAAATAGGCTTAGAGAGAAATAAAAAAATAAAAGTTTACTTAATGAAAATATCAACCTTAAGTTATATTTTTTCCACCTTCTAAAATGAAGGAGTCGGTGAGGGTCCTGGAAAGGCTAGCACTATCTGTTATACCCAAGAATTTGTCTCCATACTAAGAGGCCTCATCTTTCTTTTCTTGTGTTTACCCTCGCCCTGGGCAGAAATAGATTCCAGAAGCTGGGAAGATCCCTCTCAAGGTGTATGAGTTTGTGTTGCAGGACGTGCCACCAAAACGACTTGCAAAGACATGGGCACGAGTGAGATCTGGCATCTGATCAGTTCTGGTTTACCGAAGTGTGTAATTCTGAAGGGAATACTACTCATCCTATCTGCTGCCTTGATCCCATAGTACTGCCAGGCTGCAACTGGCTGCAAGGGATCCGTGAACAAGTGCTCTGTGCTGAAAAGACCTCACACAGGGAAAGCTCTACATGTT
Source organism: Oxyura jamaicensis (assembly GCF_011077185.1). Taxonomy (NCBI): domain Eukaryota; kingdom Metazoa; phylum Chordata; class Aves; order Anseriformes; family Anatidae; genus Oxyura; species Oxyura jamaicensis. The sequence goes on along the minus strand of NC_048894.1, from coordinate 121,045,103 downwards.
ATAGTTTTTTAACAATAGTAGCTGTTGTTTACCTATTTCCTGCAGGTGCTTTCTATGTTTCAATTATTTTGAATACAGTTCAGTCAAGCTTATCTGCTTTATTTCTGGAATAATGAAGTATGTAAAAGCTTCGGGAGGCTGCAGTACATTTTGTGTGTTAAATAAACTTGAGCAGTATTTATTTATAACTGAAGATACAAAGTTCATTAGAGGATGTGGTTCTTTAATTTGCCAGCGGGTTGACTAATCAGCAAGTATGTGCTGGCCGGCCATGCCAGAACATGCCAGCCCTAAAGCTCAGCACAAACCAGACAGTACACCTTATCTGAACGTCCCACGGGAATCGTCACAACACTCAGCAGGAGATGGGAGGCCCTTGAAGCAGGGATGGGAGACGGGTTTAGGAGAAAAAGGAAAAAAAAAAAATCCAGGAAATAAGGCATCCTGTATTCTACTGCTTCTTAGGCAATTTGTTTTGTTTTCCAATGTGCCAAATTCACAAGATTATTACATTGGAAAATTTCAAGGTAAAGCAAAACTAGTTCAGATGTGGCATTTGGGGTAGGCAGTTACAGATGATGGCTGATGAGAATTTGATAAGAACACGCCAGGTCGATTCTGGAAAGCTGCTAAGTCACTCCCAGTACAGCACAGTCCAGCAGGACTGCCTATTTATTAAGCGCACTGCTATTTCTGCTCATATCTGCACATCCTCCGAGTTTAAGAACATCCTAATTTGTGATGAACACACAAAACACCACCACACCTCTAGAACTTCTGAACAGCCTTTATTTTATTTTATTTTATTTTATTTTATTTTATTTTATTTTATTTTATTTTATTTTATTTTATTTTATTTTATTTTATTTTATTTTATTTTATTTTATTTTATTTTTATTTCAGATGGCCTTTTCAATACCAGCAGTTTAGCTACAGTCTGTACAGCAGTTTCACTAAATGTGATTGTAGGCTAGGAACAATTTTGATTCTTTGATGCCCTCATTGCTAAAAATGTTAAGCCTCTGGAAAAGAGCAGGCAGTACAGTGGCAGTAAGGTACCTTCTCCTGCTTGTTTTTCCTACTGGATTCAGTAATAGGTATGATAATGAGTGCTGGTAATGGCCAACTAAGCCTCATTCTCCTGCTGCCATTCTACTGAGGATTTTATTTCTATAAATAATGCTTGAAATAATATCAGTGCTGACTTGCCCTAGTCTTTATCTGCAGCCAACCTGTGGTTTGCACTAACTTAGATTCATCAGTTGCTCCCAATCCATCTGAAAAGTACTATTTCTATTTTAAAGATCTTTCATGGCTGATACTAATTGTTCTTGTGAGAACACATATCTAGGGTTACAGTTACAGGCACTTTTTACCCTATTTTTCCGGGCCTCTCATGCTATAGGAGACAAATCCACACATTCCTGTGCTGGTACATAGTGACACAACAAAAAGCCTCACTTAAATTTCAGAAAATCTTCAGTTTACTCCCAATCTAATTGACAGATGCAAAATCTGAGAAGTTTGCTCCATTCTCAGCTGCAGTTATACTCACAAGGACCAATGTAGATGAATCAGACCCAGCAAAATCTGTAGGAACACCCTCAGAAGCCAACCAATACTGTAATAAATTCCAGACTATCCTACTACTGTCCCAAAGGCCATATTCTGTTTGTGTTACTCAGTCAATGTAAATCTGCTAAGGGCAGGCTTTTGACCTAGAGTTTAGGAAGGTCTACATTTTACCTCACCAATTTTAAAACAAACTTCACTTCAACTTTAGATCTGCCCGAACTAGACACACTTCACCTGGCTCAACTTGTTATATTCTGGATAATTATACCTTTCTGAATTGCTCTCCAACAAATAGCCACTTTCCATTAGTCACTGCCACTGACGATTTGGAAAATGTTCTAAGGTTATATAAGAATGTACAAACCTATGAAGATGTGTCTACCACCATAAGAAAAAATAAATTAAAAAAGAAAGAAAGAAAGGAAAAAAAAAAAAGCGAGAGAATTCCTCCTTAAGAATAGTCAACTCAAATACACCCTTCTTTACTGCAGGTTTAATTGGCTATAAGCAGAACACCATGACAATCAGTGCAGCTGTTTGGGTTTGGGTAACTGAGACTCTCTATCTTCTCTATCTTCGCCCTCTTTCCAAAACATCTGTCTCAGTTTTTCTGTAAGTGGTTAGTGAATTCTAGTAGACAAATGCAGAGAGCTGGATGTTGATTCTCTGTACTGCCTGTAGCTCCATGAGAAACCAGAAAGGTGATCAGCAGTTCAAGTCTCAACCTGATAATGCAGAAAACAAACAGCAAAAGCTGTGCATCACCCTCTTTGCCCTAAGTTCATCCAAGATGCATTTTTGAATGCAAAGTCTACTGGTGGAAACATCTTGTCCAATTTGCTAGCAAGGTGCTTAGTTCACTTACTGGCCTGGAAAAAAAAAAAAAAAAAAAATCATCTGGCCAAATCAGAAAGCTTAAAATTCTAAATGACAATGCCTTCTATTGAAAGTCTTAGGCTATATAGGGGAGTTTTTAATGTATTAATTTTTAAAACCTTCTGAGAATTCCCGGTCTAGAGAATTCCTCAGCTGTTTATATTGCAATGCATTGTCATGCGTGCACTTTTCCCTTAACGATCGATTGAAATTTATTTGTGAGAAATGCATGTAATCCAGTGAACAGCTGTAATTCTGCTGCATGATCAACATCTGAATAATGTAGCTTAGGAGCACCAACATAGTAAGATATCTAAGCTTTCAACTATTCTTTTTTACACTTTTTTCATCAAAGACACATAATGGCATAGTAGAAGTATAACAGATGACTTTATGATACATTTGGGGATTTTGGTAAGAATTTGATAGAAGTGAATGGAAATAAATCTGTCAATAGAACACAACTTAAAATCAGAAAACCATAGCTATGAATTTGTCACAGGTGATGGTGAATTTAAAATACTTGTGTATAAGAAGTAAAAAATATAGGGCTAAATTCTTGGTTGCTTTAAGCAGGTGTTACTAATTTTGCTTATATTAATAATGCCTTTCTTATTCAGCATCTCTTCTCCCTGCTACAGACAGATTGTATATTTATGTTTTTAGAAATTAGGAAACTAGAAACAGAATCCTCTTCTTGTGCAATCATTTGATTGCTGCTTCTACTTGTCACCTTGGATGTATTTCTTTCTGTCAAACAGCAAAGTCACTGTGCTGTTGAATGAATCAGGCCAGCCAAATAGCAGAGACTGCATTAATGCAGAAGTATTTATATTAAAAAGTACGGTAAAAACAATACTGTGATTTATGTTATGCAGTGTAATTTAAATTTAGTTTATCTGAAGTCTCATCTAGCAGTCCATTAGGACATTTTGGAGCAGGGGCAAATGTGATTATTGCCAACAGGGTTGTTATTTATTTATTTATTTAATTTTGTGTTTAAAAGGAGCCTGATCCAAGTGGAAAGACTCCAACTGACTGCAGTGGGTTCTGTCTCATACCTCTTGCCTTTATTTAGGAACTTCTGGTTTAATTCCCTCTGTATTTTCTTTTCTGGTTTCTTTAGCAACTTGTTTTACCTTTGCCTTACAAACTTGCTCCTTCCTCATTGTTGTATTCTTTCTGTGTCATGTTTCTTTTCCCCTACAAATACAATGGTATTTATCTTCTTGGGCATTACTACATTGTTATAATGTACCAAATATTTAGCTTTAAAAGAAATGAGCAGGTTGAAAACAGAGACAAGCCATACCCACACGCATCCACATACACACATTCAGTTTGCTTCTCTCTCCAGTATCTTTTCTAAAATGACATCTAAAATTTTGCTTTAATTTTCATTAAATTTCAGTTCAGAAGGGATTGTCCTAGGTTTTAACTATGCAAACAGGCAGGAAAACGAGAGAAATTTTCTCCAGTCTCTAGACAATATCCCCTCACCTAACTTTCTTCTTCAGATGTCTAGTTATCAGCGGGCTGGAAGGAAAAAAATCTTCCTGATGCTTTAGGAAATCAACAGAGACCTTTGAACTACAAGATGGTGCAGAAGGCTAGTGATCAGCACAAAGGTACAATATTGGTTTAGGCATTTGCACTTGCCTGCGTGTGTTTTAATTCTGCAAAAGAGTCGACTTGGACAGAAGAGCACAGGCACCGAATACACCAAATATTAAATGCTGGCAGCTGTGTACCAATGAAAACAGAAGCAGGAATTTTACAGTTCATTTACAGTCAAAAATTTATTCCACAGTAAATCATTAACAATATCCTCCTAAGTGTCACTGTTCACCTGGTTGCTTAAATGCTCTGAATCTCTCTTCCCTTATCAAACTGCCACAAACTGCTGTAGCACAGCTTCAGGAAGCTGTATCCCACATCAACCACAAGAAGCCGGTTCTTCTTTCTTGATAGTAACTACTACATGCGAGTATATAGTCTCACAGGCAATTATTTCCTGTTAATTATATCTTTCTCAGTGAACGCAGCTACAAATCATCAGTTTCTGATTGCTCTCCTTCGAATGATTTATTTCTCACATTGTACCTTCCCATCTGTTGAAATGTTAATAATTCACCCTGTTAGCATTTCTGTGACAAATTGCATGTGTTTGTGAGTTATGTCTGCTCCTCCCTAGCAGCTTATGAACTACTTTGCCAGCTTCAGCCTCACTAGACAAAATGAGTACATGTCAGAAACATTAAGTCCTTAGACTGCGTGAAAAATAAGATTGGTAGACTATTAGTGGTAGACTAATGTAAGAAAGTGAAGGGTAGTCTTCATTAGTTCTGGTGTTCACAGGTTTAGTTTCTTTAACATGTACTGGCTGAAATACCCGCACTGACACCCTGGTACTGGGCTATGCGTTTTAAGTTCAGATCTCAGGAAAAATTACTGATTAATGCTCTTCAGCAAATTATTATTTCTGGTTAGGTCCATCGCATTACTCGGTTCAAAAAGCAGCGCCAACCTTTGCTCTAGGCCAGCCTCCTCCCTCCACACTCATTTGCAAAGGCTCTAATTTCCCAAACCGCTTATTTTAACCCGAAGCACCACATTTACAGCCAGGACTCAAAGGCAGGTGTTGCTTTTGTTTCAGGTGTAATTTATTGTCATGCCAAACCGCTGTTTGAGTGAGTTTCAATCCAAAACAATGAGAAATGAGAACTTCTGTGAAAAAAAAAAAAAAAAAAAAAGGCTCCTTTTGCCCCAGATTATTTGAAACATCTTAAAGACTTGGAAGCTTGCTTGAGAAGCCAGCTGGGGACATAACGTAGGCCGAACCGTGAGGCGCTACCTGAGAGACTCGATGAGCTTTATGCCACAACTCGGGCATTTAACCGACAGCGGGGTCCGCTACCGAGGCCCAAACAAAGCACAAGGCTGCACCACCTTTGTCCCTCACTCCCATCCCAGAGAGGCCACTCAGAAAGCCATCCCCAGGACCCACACCAGCAGCTTTGGGGCTGGAAAGGGCAGCACGGAACCCGTCTCAGCTCCGGGGCCGCCGCCGCCGCCGCCATGCCCCGGCCCCTCAGCGGCCCCCACCCCCTCCCCTCGCGAAGCCTCGCGAGAGGCGCCCGCCCGCTTCCATGTTGCCACGTTCAAAGCCGCCGGCAGCGGGGAGCGCGGCGGACACGCGCGCACCCCGCACTCAGCCGCCCCTCCCCTCTCCTTCCCCTCCCAGCCAATGGGCGCGGGGCGTTGCCGCGCCTCCTTCCTCTGCGCGCTTCCCCATTGGCTGCCTGCCGGAGGGGGGGCGGGGCTAGGCGCCGTGCCGCGGGGGGCCGCGGGGCGCTGCCTCAGGCAGGGAGGAGGGGGCGGTGGCACCGGGCTCCTCCTGCCGCTGCTCCGCGCCGCCTGACTGCCCGCCATGGCCTCCCGCAGAAGCTCTAGGGGCGCCGGCGGCACCCCTAGCCCCGGCCCCAGGAGAGGTGAGTGGGGTGGAGATGGGGATCCGGGGCTCGTGGGGGCTGCGCGGTAATATGCACCGCGTGTCGGTGGTTTGCGCAGGGCAGAGCATCCCCGGCGGCGGGTGTCGGGGCGCTGCCGGGGTCCCTGTGCGGCCGCACGCGGGGCTGCGAGCGAAGGACGTGTCCCCGTGGGAGGCTCCGGGCCGTGCTCGCCGGGGCCGGCTTGGTTCAGCAGAGCCCCGGGGGTGAAACGTGGTGGTGGTGGCGCTCAGGTGATGCCCGCAGCAGTGCCGTGCGCGGCGGTGGTAGTGGAGGGCGGGCCAGCTGGGGTTCGCTTACCCGTCGCATAAAGTGAGGGGAAAAGGTCACAGACACGCGGTATTTAAGCGAAAAGGAGGTGGTATGGCAGGGTTCGCGGGAGGGGGTGGATGTGGTTTTAACCCTTCTTCGGTTTGTGGTATAGGTGGTAGACCATTACGCTTTTCTGGACTGGGCTTACTCGTTGGTCATCACCCGCTCGTAAGCAAGCTAAAACCAGCCGGTAACGCGTTAAGCACACGTGTCGTGTATGGTTTTATAACGCTACCAAGATTCAAGCAGCTCTGTCACTGTTTTAAATTATCGCTTTCAAGGTTGGTCAATGTCTTTAAAATGGCTTTATCAGGAAACCAAATCTCGTAAGTGTAAAAGCGTTCTGTGGGTTTTTCTTTTCAGCCTGCCTGAGTAAAATCACATTTATTTGTATTAAAGGCTATTTGGTGTGTGCAATTGCACGGAGAACCCCAGATTTACTGTTACCTACGAGGGGGTGAAGAACTATGAGTAACGTGTTAGGCTCTCTCCTGAGATGTAGCCTCTTTAGTTCAGACACGTGGTTTGCTAGTTCAACGCCTAGTAAAATCCCTTAGGACAAGTGTAGAAATTATGGCTCGGAGCTGGTGCTGTTTTCGTAGCTCTTGCTGCAGCAAGAAGTTCTGGATGATGGCTCCTGTGTGAATAAAGGAAGAGCTGGAGGAGTGGGATCTTCACAGCAGCCCGTCAGCATCCCACAGCTGGGGGATGTGGAAGTGAGAGGAGGAAATAATTTTGAGGTGGTTGGTAACTGAGACTGTGAGGCATGGAAACCTCAACTTCGAGGCAGTTCCTGATGGTCCTGTAGTATATTCACTTTTGCAGCAGTTCATGGGAGAGGTCTTGGCCTTTTGCCAAAGCATTGCTCATAGTTCTGAAACCACAAAGTTCATGGTGCATCTCACGGTCGGTGCGCTGAAGACAGTGCCTGAATCTGAACACAGTAACCTGCTTTTAGGTTTCCCCACTGAGAAATATTGACAGCAATCTTACAGATAACATTTGAAATAGTACTAGCTGTAGTGTTTCCGTAACTGTTTTCAGTTTCACTGAAATACCAGAAGTACGACTGAATATTCTGAAGAAATAGAACTCTACATCTTGCCTTCATAAATCATATACTGAAAACCATACAACTCTGTATCAGTCCTAACAACAACAGATCTACTTGCTTTTGAGCTTTGTACTTCTGTTTCTGTGGAATTGTCTTCAATAAAAGATTTACAGAGTTGTGGGTATCAATGATTTTATTTGGAGGACAGAAGCTAAAACAAGTGAAAATCTGACAGTTCTGGGATACTTAGGAAAACATGTGTTTGGTATTATCTCTTCTGGAAAGCTTGGTTTCCTCTCACTAAATTAACCGAATTCACTGTGGCCTCTCAAAAGAAATAAAATCAGTTTTAAACAGCTAAGTGAAGTAGTAGATGCTGAAATACTGCTTAAAGCTACGTTAGCTGAGGAACAGTTTTGATACAGGAACAAATGTGTATCACCTGGTCATGAATTAACTGCCTCAGATTTCATGAGGCAGGAAACTTGGAAATGTCTGGGGCATTAGCACGTGGTTATGGAGAGGCCTTCCAATAAGACTGAGGATCAGCAACGTAACTACTTCTAAAATGCAGACGGATGGAAAAAGTCTTCATGACTTCACAGTCTTCATGACTAAAAGCCACGTTTATCTGTGGAAGAGTACTGATGATAAGGCATCTAATTTCATGTGGCAATGTCAGTGTCTTTTATAGTATGCAAGCAAGTACTTAAATATAATTCTCACTGATGATAGAGTTGTGCATGCTTGCTGTCTGTTTTCTTTCTAGTTCTAGCTGTGTTTGAATGGAGGGAGGTTTGTTTGACATTAAAACTGAAAATGCAGCTTCTGATGTGTCACTTCTGCAATGCTGGTTTATATAATGGTGTAATAAGAATTTTATGTTCTTTACCTGTTTAGACGGTTTGTGAGATATGTTTACGTGCAATAGATCTGCTCAGTGCTTGAACAGAAACATGACCCATATATATGCACACGTTCTTTTTTTTAATTCCTTGACTTTCTTTTCAGATACCATCCAGATGTTTCCTAACCTTAGTTACTTTACTACTGCTTTTATCAAGCTTTTCTAGTGGCTGCTTAGAGCTGTCTCCGGAAGAAGGTGGGAAAATATTCCCTCTGGCAGTTGTGATAAAAACTGAAAGCATCCCTCTAGCTCATGCCATTTCAGTTCTGGCATCTGGCAGCCAAAATATAAGAAGTCTATGTTCTCTTTAAAAGTTATTTAAGAAATTTAGTGTGAGAGCTGCAGGAGACCTTAAATGGGAGAGTGGTTCTCCAGTAAGCTAGGCATTGTACAGAAACCACATTTCCGACCCAAGGCATTATCTCTGTCTGCAGACAACTGTATTTTTTTTTATACATGTTGCAAAACAGATTCCTACTTCTGCTAGTTCTGAGGCTGTTACACAGCTTTAAGTCAAAGAATTCCACTGTTACTTCAATTCAGTTGAAGTAACAAGTTCTTTTTTCTACAGTTCTTTTACTCTCCATAACAGTGATTGAGATGACCTTCTGACATTGAGATGACCTTCTGACATTGAGATGACCTTCTGACATTGAGATGACCTTCTGACATAGCCTACTTTCCTTTGCAAGATCCCTGTTTGATTTTACTTTCTCTGGGTTTAACCGTGTAGTTTTCTAATATCTCCAAATGCATTTAAATCCTTTCACTCATCTTTTGGACTTCCTTAGATTCAAAAGTTCATTAATGTAGTCCTTTCATTATTTTCTGTCTTTTCAGCTTTCTGTAAATTGACTTTTTTTTTGTATGCATTCAAGTTGACCTGATATTGTTATCCAAGTGCAATTTTATGCTGATATTCTTTTTTTTTTTTTAGTTAACAGTATCACTATTGTAAAGGTAGCCGTGCATGTTCATTTGCATGAACTTTCACATTTTATTCCATCTCTACTGTAAAGACTGCTTTATAGTATACTCTCTGTATACCTTTCCTTAGCTTATGAATTTATGTAAAGAGTGGAGGAAGTTCAGGTCACATTTGCTTTTTTTCCTGATTTTCTGGTTGAATTCTTTCAATGACTGTTTCAATCATTGAACTTCACATCATTTCTTCTGGTGCTTTGCATGGGTTTGGCAATGCAACGCTGTCATCTTTGAGGTCCATCTCTATGAAACTTTCAATAAGCTATTAGCTCTTGAAAGGTATGGTGGCTGACTACCAAAGTCACTCTGTGTTGAAAAACAATCTGAGCACAGTCAATTTGCTTTTATGACTCATTTGCCCATATTACTTGTTTTTAGAATTTCTTGCCTTTGCTTTCGCTAAAGAAAGTATTACTCCAGGTTTTAAAATTGATACCTCAGTATACCAGGACTGACGTGAAAACAAACACAGCCTGATACTTTCCCTGCACCAGTGCTTTTTCTTCTTGAGAATTTTCCTGAGCACTGGAGATACCTCACTCCCTTCCTGTGGTGCTGCCATGTGGTAAAGGCATCAAGGAAAGTCCTTCTGGCCCTTTTGATCCAGTGTAGATGGAAATCTCAGTCTTGCTCTGTTACCTAATAAATCTTAGCTGTAAATCAGTGTGGGCCAAGAGATATTATTCACTGTTTTGCAAATATGGAGGAGCTTTGTGGTTTATGTCTGTAAGGATGTCTGTGTTTGTATTTCTTTCACTTTCTCAGTATTCACTTAAGAGTTTAAATAAGAGAGGTAATCTTGTCAATAGCCTTTTTGGGGACGGAGCTTCTTTAAAATGCTAGGTAGAGAATTAAAGCATCACCAATAATCTCAGGGAGATGGGAAGTTGGAGTGTATTTTCTCAGTTTTCAGCAGTCACTGAGAATGCATCTGCAAACTCCCCATCAGAGCCAGTAATGAGACGAGGATGACACGCCAGGGATGTAGATCATACTAGGGGATCAAGGAGGTACATCTTACCGTTCACACTCAGCTTAATCTAGACCAAAGTTGTTTTGCAGTCTTCCTCACTTCTGTTTTTCGAACGTGGCTCCTTACGCCTGGTTGCAGAGCTGTGCTAGGGCAGCCACAACAGGGAACTGCTCAAGCTGAAAGCTGAGCTCTTTTTTCCCTGGAGGGGCTCAATGCCCAGCTCTACGGGAGGGAGTTTGGGTGGAAGGGAAGAGGTGATGGTGACTGGGTGTCCACCAGGAGAGGGTGAAGTCGAATTTGCAGTTTCATGTTTGTCATTGTGGAGCCACTCTGCTAACTCGGAAGGTGGACAGTTGGGTTGGGTATGCTGAAGTGGTGGCTGGATGTTTAAGGGCTGTGGTGAAGACAATTAGATTTACTGGCAGTAAAAAGCATGTGTGTTAAGATCATCTCTAATTACAAAGTGCATTAAGAGATGAGATTTCAATATTGCTGTTTCTTGAAACAGGACACACCTTTGTGATTACCAGTCTGGGGATTCCTTTTCAGCTGGACCTTTCTGAATCACTTCAAAACCTGTAAAAAAGTGTTCCCGTGCTAATTCTTGTATTGAATTCTTTATTGTAGAGGACTTGTGCAGTGAAGTTCTGATTTACCCTGAGTGGTTTTTCCCTGCTGAAGATCACAACCTGGTAATCTGTGTGATAGCTTGCAGCCATCTTTTTCCTAACTGCATCCTACAGACTAGCTCTTTGCATGGAAAAGTTTTGAGATATGCTTTGAAGTGCAAATCATAACTCAGTTATGTCTTTAAACACTCTGGAAATGAAGTATGCAGGTGTGTGTGTGTGTATATATATACACACACACACTGAGTTTAAACACAGTGGTGTGTGTGGTTCAGCTTTGTTAGAACTTTTTAAAAAAATGAAAGAAGTTTTGCTACCTCCTTCATATGTGATTGCACTATTACTATGCATGTACTTACCCAGTGTAACAAATGCTACCAAACTGTTTGAAGACTTCCAGTATAAAATATTTAAAAGCAAGGGTTTTAATAACTATTGAGTAGGTTTTTTTCTTTGTAATTTTATTTCCTGAGGTCCTGGTTAATTGATAATAAACGCTTACTAATGTAATATTTCTCACTTTATTCCTTTGCTTTTTACAGTAGCGTGTGTGGTTTTGTTTTGTTTGTTTATTTTTTGGTATTATTAAAGAAAGTTCAGACAGCCAGTTTTTGTTGTTGTTTTGTTTTGTTTCCTCCATGAGCAGAAAACAGTGCATAGCAGAGTTACAGGTACTTGCTTGGCAGCTAGACGTTTATGTGGTTATATTTGAAACTCCTTTAAACCATGAGGAAAAATTGAAAGGACTGATCTAATTTCTGCTTCTTTCAGAAATCTTTTCTCATCTGATTTCTTTCCTTTGTGGCTTAATTGGGACTAGCTACTAAAACAAGTTGATACGACCCACATTACAGAACAGGAAAATAGAACGAGGGGAAAAAAAAAAAAGTAAAATTATGCCAGTATGCTATATACAAGGTTGAGAATTTTCAACTTTATGTAATAGAAACTTTTTTAAAGGTCATCACCAGCAGAATTTTTATATTCTGAGCCAAAATACTTACTGTATTTTCTTCACGTTACCTTACTTGAACTCTGCTCTGCCCTAAATAAGACCAAATATTTAATTAACCTAGTAATTATGTAGGAATATTGACAACATTAGAATATTCAAATACAAGCTATGAAAACTTAGAATTATACAATTTACCTATCTCTAAATTCTCTACAGAAGAGAGAGATCAAATAGCTGGTATAAAAACCTAATTCTGGTTGTGGTTGTGCAGATGACCATTTTGTTTCCTCATCACCATTTTAAATACAGCTCAGTTATGTTGATCTTGGATTGAAACAAACTAACGTTTCTTTCTAAGTTTGTAGTCTTAACCTTGAGTTCCTTGGCTTCATGCTTAAGATGTAAAAGATAGGATTTTGGAGGTTAGCTTGAAAGATAGAGAAACAGTTAAATGGGTCTGAAAACGAAGGTTGAATCAAGTATGTTTGCAAGAGAAAAGTTGTAAATTTTGGGGGGGTATTAATTATTGTTTGTTTACTTGTAGAAACAAAACAAGAAAAATCACTGACATGCTTTTGCAAAATACCATAGTGTGGGAAGGTCTACTTTTCTATTCAAATTATTTAGTTTAGGTACATAAATAACAAAATAGTTCTGTTGTCTTTTACAGTATCTATTTTTTTGTCCATTGAGATTGTCCATTTTAAGATTGATTCTGTAGTTGCTATTGCACTAAAAACAAATATCTCCTGCATATACTTAATGGTTATTTCATGTCTTCTCGTATCCTTCCAGTTTATGCTAGTATGGATGCCCTGTCTTTCTTTAGCTGCATCCATTCTGCAGTTGTATGCAGGCCAAAAATAGAGCACGCAGCTAATGGACGAATGCTTCTATACTTCTAAACTTTTATAACAATGCCTTCCTCCGCGCACAGATGTGATGTGAAAGTGTAAATATTTAGCATCTCCAAAGGCGTCCTGTGCCATCTGCTTCTGGAGTTGATTAGATTTTATGGTTTACCTACCTAAAAATTTATTTTTCATGTCAACATTGGTGTTAGTTTTGGTAATGCTGAGTGTGTTGTCCTCCCTTAGATCTAAATGGAAGATAAAGAAAAAAAAGATGCATTTACTTGAATCATATTTCCAGATAATCAGACTGCACATCTGATTCTGTGTAGAACAGGGAAGTTTCTTTCTTCTGTGCAATGCTTTGGGAATTGGAGCTCTCACTTGGGATAGGGCAGAGAAAAAATCAATTTTCTTCCTTGAGTAAGTTTTGGTTAGTTTAAGTGCTGCAGATGCTTGTTTATGGGATATACTTCAACAGCAGCCAGTTTATACTTCTAAACTCTTCTTGTTGAAACTGTTCCAATCCAGTGTGAAACAGTGTTTCAGCCTGCTGAGAGTAAGCTTGACCATAGGTCAGTTCGGTCCAAAGTTGTCTTACCTGGAAAGAAGGGGAGAAACTGGGGTTCAGTTTTTGTTCCATTGAGCTCCTTTCTTACAAATTGCTGTTCTCATTGATTAAGGTTTGACTACAAAAATGAACAGCTTCATCACATGAAACACTGAAATAGTTTTGTCCTTGTATCCTCGGGTATGCAAAAAATGTGTTCTGGATCTCTGAAGAAATTCAGAAGCAGTTCCCCAGTGCAGAGGAGAGAGCTGTGCCTCAGATCTCTGACATCCTGGCTATGTGCTGCGTTCCAGTGATGCTGCAATGGCAACGCCTCTAAGGAAGGGAGGAGCCTTCCTGCAGTCCAATAGGTGTCCTATAGAAAGAACTCTGGTCCCAGAGGTGTTTTTTTTTTTTTTTTTTTTTTTTTTTTTTTTTTTTTTTTGTATCAAAAACATCACAAAGTGTGTAATTAGGCTACCATCACAATTTCTGTGATCAGCCTGCTTAGTTGTTGAATCTTCCATTTGACTTAGTACTTCTTATTTTTTCCACCACTTATGCTTTTCTTTGAATGTTCATGTAGTTGGTTAGTTTACCCTAACAAATCATGTAGGGACTGAAAAATAAGGAATTTAAAGGTTTATATGAGGATTGATTATATATCAAATGAATAAAAGTTTCTCATACTTCAGCAAAAATCTGGAAAATCCAAAAATCTTGGCCATGTAGTTTTAGTGTATATTTGCATTGCTACTGATTAATCTCTGTTAGTGGTAGGGCAGTTTACCATAGCTTACTTTTAGATTTTTATTTCTCTCCCTTATCTTTTTTGTATGGCTGTTTATTGTTGGTTTTAAATCAAGGTTATTGTAAATTTTGCCTATCAGTTGACATACCTTTTACTTCTGAAATGGTACTTCTAGATACTTTTTCCATTGAGGTTAATACTTTGCTGTTTTTCCTTTTACTGTGTTTTCCTGGATGCCTACCTGGGCAGCCTGCTCTAAGGAACCTGCTTTGGTAGGGGGGCTGGACCCGATGATCTTTCGAGGTCCCTTCCAGCCCCTACAATTCTGTGATTCTGCGATTCTAGTTTTTGGTAACCACCTTCTTATACGCAGCCTTCTCTTCATGGGCAAGAAGTCTGCGCTGTTGATCTAGCGATCAGATCCAAATCTCAAATTTTGTTTTAAGTATCTATTCAATTGTCTTGGATGATACTAAGCAAAATTACATTAACTTTTGTGTTTAGAACTATAGCGTCCAGAGAGAAATGTGTAAACTATATTAGGTAGTAGCTGTTCATGTATGTTGTTCATTGTGAGTCTGATTAGTTCAGATGTGCTGCCTTTTGGTCCTTCTTTTTGATGAGCCCGAAGAGTTTTCCAAATTTAGCTGTACCCTCCTTTTCAGGAAGGAATATTTTTGCCACTCAGGGAATACCAGTTCTTGTAATCAGTTTAAGTGTCACAAGGTAAAGCTGTGTGAATACTTTTGTACTGGGTCTGGCTGGGATGTTAACTTTCCCTGCAGCAGCCCATACAGTGCTGCGCTCTGCACTTGTAGCTAGAACAGCAGTGGGATCACACCAGTGTTGTGTCTGCTGCTGAGAAGTGCTGGCACAGCATCAGGACTCTCTCTAACCCTCCTAGGGGGTGGGCAAAAAAGTGAGAGAGAAACATCACCAGGACAGCTAAACCAACCAAAGGGATATTCCATACCATATGATGTCACACTCAGCAATAAAAGGTGGAAAAAGGAAGAAGAGGGGAGGGGTGGGCTCTCGTTGCGAAAACGTCTGTCCTCCTGAACGCTGGCTACGTGCGTTGAGGCCCTGCTTCAAGGAAGTGGTCAAGCATCGCTCATTTGTGGGAAGTAGAGAGTAATTTCTTTCCTCTGCACTTCCACACAGCCTTTACTTGTTTTGTTTTGTTATTCCCTTTCCCCCTCCCTCTTCCCCTTTCCCTTCTTTCCCTTTAGTTGAATTGTTTAATTAATAATAATATTTCCTTAATATTTTTTTCTCTTTAATTAAATTATCCTTATCTCAGCCTGTGAGTTGTTCTTTCCTTTACTTCTTCCCCTCCTCATCTGAGGAGGGGGAGTGAGAGAGCGGTTGTGATGTTCAGCTGCCTAGCACGGTAAAACCACCACAACTTTGTTAAAGGTCAACATATGCATATTAATGTGTTCCTTCAGATTAGGAGTGCACACTTGAAATGAATTTCTTAACTGTCTTCACATTCTCTACTGTTATTCATTGTGCAGTTGTCCCAGAATATACTTGATTTCATTTTGAAGGAAATGAGACAAAGGCGTGCTGCAACCACTTATCGGTGATCAACCAGATTAGATCTAGTTCCCCAGGGCTCCATTTAAGGGCCAGTTCTCTTTAATGTTGTCATATATGACTTGGATGTAGGACTTGAAGGTATATTGAGTAAGTTTGTGGATGACCCTAAATTGGGAGGAGCTGCTGAGTAAAGGATAGAGAAGCTTTGTAAAGAGGTCTTAACAAATGAAAGAGTCGAGCAATTGTTGATGATTGCTCGACTCTTTCATTTGTTAAGACCTCTCTACAAACTTACTCAAGGGAGGCTGTAGCGAGGTGGGGGTTGGTCTGTTCTCCCACGTGCCTGGTGACAGGACGAGGGGGAAGGGGCTTAAGTTGTGCCAGGGGAGTTTTAGGTTGGATCTTAGGAAGAACTTCTTTACCGAAAGGGTTGTTAGACATTGGAACGGGCTGCCCAGGGAAGTGGTGGAGTCACCATCCCTGGAGGTCTTTAAAAGACGTTTAGATGTAGAGCTTATGGATATGGTTTAGTGGGGACTGTTAGTGTTAGGTCAGAGGTTGGACTTGATGATCTTGAGGTCTCTTCCAACCTAGAAATTCTGTGATTCTGTGAATATGAAGTTTAACATGAGCAAGTGCCAGATTCTGCACTGTGACGGGGCAGCCCTGGCTCTGTGTACAGACTGGGGGATGAGAGGCTGGAGAGCAGCCCCTCAGAAAGGGATCTGGGGGTTCTGGTTGTCGGTGAGTTGAACATGAGCCAGCAGTGTGCCCTGGCAGCCAAAACTGTACCCTGGGGGTGCGTCAGGCACAGCACTGCCAGCTGGTCGAGGGAAGGGATTGTCCTGCTCTGCTCTGTGCTGGTGGGGCCTCATCTTGAGCACTGTGTGCAGTTTTGGGTGCCACAGTACAAAAAGGACATTAGACTATCAGTGAGCACCCAAAGGGGGGCTACAAAGGATATAGAGGGGAAGGCATATGAGGAGCAGCTGAGGTCCCTTGGTTTGTTCAGCCCAGAGCAGAATAGACTGAGGGGAGGCCTCATGGCGCCTGCAGCTCCCTGACGAGGGGAGCGGAGGGGCAGGCGCTGAGCTCTGCTCTCTGGGGACAGCGACAGGACCCGAGGGAACAGCATGGAGCTGGGACAGGGGAGGGTCATGCTGGGGGTTAGGGAAAGGTTCTGCACCCAGAGGGTGGTCGGGCACTGGGACAGGCTCCCCAGGAAAGCAGTCATAGCACTGAGCCTGTCAGAGTTCAAGAAGCGTTTGGACAACACTCTCAGACACATGGTCTGATTCTGGGGGGGTCCTGTGGGAGCCTGGAGTTGGACTCGATGATCCTTCTGGGTCCCTTCCAACTCAGGATATTCTATGAATCTAGTTTTGAAGTAACCCCCCCAAAAATGTATGATGTGGACTTCAGAGTTGCATGTTCTGTAGACCATTTGTAATGAAATACACTATGTGTAAATGCAGATGCAACCAAGTTGAAGTTGTAACAAACTGCCTAATCTAAAACCTATCAAAACAGTGTTTTATATGCAATATACTGTAATTGAACTTAATAGCTTATTAAGAGGAATCATTTTGATTTCGCCATTTATTTAGAGAATTTTCCCCTTTAAGTTTTCCTCCTATTATATCATGCACAAGGGAGTTATAATAAACGTTGCTGGAACATTAGTTGTCAGGAGGTCTTTCTTAAAGCACCTGTTAATTTGTATTCATGTGGCTTTAAAAACGTTAAAAGATATGCTGGTTATAGAATGAACTGTGTGTACTCTCTTTACATCCCTTCGAAAACTCACTTGAGAGTTATTTCTCATCTTTGTTCTCCCTTAAGCTACTGGGAATTGCATTTGGGGATTAGTTGCTGTATCTCAAAACCCCAAGAGGTATATGATGTTTTTGCAAGTACCTGTAACCCTTTACATATTTTCAAACAAGGGTGAAGGAGGAAGGGCAGAGTGCTAGGTACTAAAGCTTTCATCAGGACTACTGTTAATGAGACATGAGTTTTTCTCTCCCCTTCCACACAAAAGGAGCTGCCTCTGGTTTGAAATGCAGTGGGAAAATAATAGTTTGCTAAAATAGCAAATCTAAATATGTTGAATAGTGTATTTGTGTTTTTTTTATTATTATTATTATTTTTTCTTCTCCTTTTCTGGTCCTTAAGAAGAAGACAGCGTGCTGATCATTAATCATTTGTTAGCTTTAAATTGTGAAAGTAAAGTGCATGTTGTTGGAATTTCGGAGTTCATTAATCCTTTCTGGGGGGAGGGATGGGAAACAAAGCAAAGTCAACACTTCAGCTGCTTGTAACAAATATACAATAGAAATTTTGCCTGTTTTATCTTCCCCTGTGTTGCATTACAGGGAAACAGGCTTTGCTTTGGCAAAATTGTCAGTATCCCTTCTTTGGGTCTGCTAGAGGCAATATGAGGTGCAGTAGGGGAACACCTTTGATGTGAAAATTCTTTAGCAAGAATGTGCCTAGTTGATTTCAAGTAACTCTTAGACAACTCAAAGCTATTTTGAGAAATTAGCTGTCTTTTAAAGTGGTTAGGAAGTTTCAAATGATCCATCTGTGCAGGACATGAGGGAAGCCTGCTAGAGGATTGCCAACGTGGAGAAAGTTTCTTGGGTGAGGGCCAGCTTAACAAATGCAAGCAGGCAAGCTTTGTGTCCAGACTTGTGTTTCAGTTTGTGCTGGTGGATTTAACGCCTTTAGAACTTGGGCACTGAGGCAGCACATACTGGAGCAGAAGTACTATGGTACCACGTGTTTGGTTTCATTCGCTGCTATGCGTGACGCTTAGGGATTAAGGGGAGGGGAAAGGATCAACTACCCAGGATGCTCTGTTAAAGAGGAGTAAGTGAATTTGATTGTCGTCAGAACTAGATTGCCATATGAGTTCTGAAAAGTGTTTGGCTCACGAAGATAACTGCTCTAAAAATAGATTTTTGGAGGAGAGCTTTCACTTAGGTCCAGTTTCGGGTTCCAGCTGAGCTAGCTTTAAGCAACTTGTTTGCTCTTGTTGCGAGACTACAGTGAAGATAATCACTTCTTATTCTACCTTCAGCATTACTTGTTGGAGATACCGACACGCTCATTTTGTCTGGAAATTGAACGCTAATGTTATGGCTGATGACACAGGTATAATTCTAACCTTTTTGTGAGCAAACAGAAAATGCATGGTTGCAAATACTGCCTATGTTTGCTTTTGTAATCGGTAAAATAAGTAGCTTACTGTGGTATGTTGGTGTTTTCTAGTCAGTTTACTGTGTTACAGACTGCATCTGTTTTTGATTAAATGTTTTCTGAAGTAGAGATATCTCATGGGTTTCTGGCAAATGCTTAATTGTAATTTAGTTTTTGCATGAGTAGAGCACATGATAATATCTAAGAGACATTGGTTTGTATGCAAATTTGACTTATTTTTGAAGTACACCAAATTGCAACATGTCGTGTTAAGCTAAAGTAAAGAGAAAATGTTTTTAATGTGTGTGTTTTTTTTTCTTTGTAGTTGTTACCTAACCAGGGCTGTTAGTTCGGATGAGTGAGGTATAGGACTTTAAAAAATTTGCTGGTGAGGCGTGCAGCACAATTTAAGACTTTATGTCTGCATAAAGCCATCTGGTGGTGTAAGCAAAAGCTTACCAGATATGGAAGGTGACCTACTTTTGACATGGCCGGCAGCACATGCAGGGAAAGGACTTGAATTTAGAATTAGCGGTCTGGAATGTGTTCTCAGCCAGAGGCAGTCTTCTGTAATGGCTCGCAATTTTTTGGTCTGTGTGTTTGGCTGTCTGTTGAGATCACATGAATTTTATGTTACATAACTTCCATTTAAATTAGTGTTACCTGGTAAAGCTGCTGTGGTTGAATTCTTAGCAGAGTTAGTCAAGAATTTTGGAAATAAAATGCCTATAAGGTGGGAAGGCACAACATAAAAACGTCTTTTTGTGACTCGAGAAAGATATTTTTATAACGACATCTGTTTAAGGGATGTGCAAGGAACAACTTCTAGCTTGGAGAGAAAAAAGAACAATTACACTTAATTACTTGAACTGCTTTTTTTTTTTTTCCATTTTCATATTCTTCTCTTCTGTTAAATAAAGCCCATTTCTCCAGAGTCAAATAGCAGGAAAGTACAAAACGGTGAATGAACATGTATGAAGTACAGTAAAATGCTCCTTTCTTTTTGCCTCTAGTATATTCCAGGTTACAACTTTGTTCTAGAGCAATTTAAAATGTTTTTGGCCTAGTGGTCCCTTTTAAAATATATGTCCATAGGCTTCCCTGGAACACAGGTGTAATGAAGTTCTGCTATTATACAGTTGATTTCTGAATGTTAAAATTCCCAATTCAAGGGTGGTCTAAGCAATTTTCATATACAGTTGATAAAATTATGAATGTATTATCACATGCTGCTTGCCTCTGCCTATATTTTCAAGGTGATTGTACATCTGTCTTACAAGAGAGAGGTACATAACTCATCGTAACTTTGTGCACATATAATTAGGGTACTGTGTATTAGCAAGTGATAGATGCGTGGGCTGAGGCGAAGTTGTCAGTTTGTGGATATTATTGATGGTCTATACAAAGGAAATTTTGTTAGTATAGAAAGTAAACTAAATATTTGGTACTTGATCTTTATAATAGTAGTAATAAGATATTTTTTTTAAAATTAAATGCTGCACCAGTAAGGGCTGAAGTGAGCCAGCGATTTTTTATTGCTCTGAACTCGGTACATAGCACAGTGAATGTAATAAAAGGTTAGTTCATTGCAGCTATGAACCTGGTGAAAAGCAGGGTCTGAAAGTCATTTTATATGATATTTAATACAGATACAGGGAAATAAGCCATTGGTTTCTCATTATTTATCTCTAAAAAGCGAATCCCTTTTATTGTAAGGAAGAATCCTGGTAATATTTAGGCGTTCAGGGTATTTTTGTCTTCCTCTATGATCAGTGTTGATAAATACATCAAGTTTTTGGCAATTAGCATGATAAAGTTAAATCCCTATTTCATTGTAGTCACAGTATTTTTGAAATATGCAATAAATAGTTTTACTTTAATAAATAGTTTGAACTGTTGGTTTTCAACTGTTTTTCTGCCCTTTGAAATGAGCCAACACTCCAAAGGTAGATAATTTTTCTAAATTAACCAAATGTAAATTATGTTCATCTTAGTATTTTAATGCTCCAGTGATTTTTGAAGTGCATGTATGTGGTCAAGATCAAAATAGTTACTGTTTGCTTCTAATTTTATTGTTTTAATTTCTGGAAGGCTAGGAAGTGAAATATTGAGAATATTCTCATGCTCGAGTCACTGCTATCATTTAGTATATAGTGTTTGATTTTTTTTTCTTATATAAGGTCATTATTTTAAATGAAATTTTTCTATTTGAATGTAAAATTTCAGTTATATGCATCCTAAACGTTATGTGAAGTTTTAGAAACTTATTTTGAAAACATTATGAGTGGCTGAATTTTGAGCTTTGGTTGAATCACAGGTTTGTTTGTTTGTTTTTAACTGTTGCCTTAATACTACTACTAATACTTAAATTTCTGGATTTGAGCTCTCAGCCTTCTGTCTTTGTACTTTAAACTGGAATTTTTATTTTTGTTTATACTCAGTTTCTCTTAACATTTTTACTTCTATTTATGCTTACTTGAGGGCATTTCTTTTTATATCTGTAATAAGATATTTGATCATCATTATTTGCTGAGTGAAAAAGAATATTTTTTAATACGGTTGATGGGCAGAGTTCAGGGAGATTTCCATGTTTTCTTTGAATAGTCACTTTATAATGACAGCTGTCAGTTTGCAACTTGGACACGGGTTGCTGGACCAGGTTTGCCCTAGCCATGGGATTGAATGTGGCTGAATGGGCAAAGGTGGTGCTTGAAGGGAATGAAGTGGGGCTGGTCAACATGAAACTGCACCCGAGTGCCTTGCAGCAGTAAATATCAGCAAGCAGAGGAACAGAGCTTGAGCTTTGGTGAAAAGCAGCAGACATCTGTTTGGATGCACATTTACTCCATCTTTACCTAAACTGATCCTAAATTGGACCAAGCAATTTGCCTTCTGTGCTGGTGGTATCCATTTGAACACCTCTGCCCCTACAGCTAGGTTGACCCCGTGGTTTGTTTAGAACTACCACATCTTTTATATACACTGACTCCTGTATGTGCTATTAGAGACAAGTCTGTGGTTTGCAGTCAGTCCTTGTCGTACTTTTACTTGTTCATCCCACAGGTCACGAAGTCTTAAAGTACTCAGTGAATCTCCAAACACTTCTAAGAAGCATGGGAGATATTTTTAGTTAGTAGAGTGCCTGAACTTGAAGTCTTACCTTTAATATGGTTTAGGTTTTAGATTCTTATGCTATTTGAATTTTAATGTTTGTTTCATGAACTCTCTCAGTACTAACTAGCTTTGAAATTCTTCATTGCTTCAGAAGAAATACTTCTGTTTAAAAGTGTTTCTGCTGATTGGATTGCCCTCTGGTGGCAGTTTGAGGAGGCTTGGCACAAATGCAAAACATCTCAAAAATGTTAAGCTTTGTGTAAATATATGCCAAAGGGGTAGAAGAAGGGATTTCCAACTAAGCTGTTAAATACATTCCCTGTGTTTTGCTTTTTTTTTTTTTGTTGCTTATAGAGGCTTTACCACTTAGATAACCATTAAGCTTTTCACTGTAATTCACAGTGATATGACACCTACAAGTCATAGGAAACCCACAAGTTTTATAATTATATGCTTAATCATAATATTATAACTCTTATGTGAATCCATTTTTTTTGTTTGCCTTATTTTAACAGAGACCAAGCATGGAGGAGGCAAGAATGGAAAGAAAGAAGGCCTCTCTGGAAGCTCATTTTTCACCTGGTTTATGGTAATTGCTTTGCTGGGAGTTTGGACATCAGTAGCAGTTGTCTGGTTTGAACTTGTAGATTATGAAGAAGTCCTAGGTAAGAATTTTAAATCTTAAAAGACTTTTCAAATGTATACCGTGACATGCCTTAAATGGATGCCATTTTGCATTTCAGATAGGAAACCTAACTATTAAACTTCAGTGTGAGTGCTACAGAGCAGTGCTTCACTAGCTAGCTGAATCGATTACTGCAGTGTTTGCAAATGACCTACATAAGAATACACAATGTAGTTCAAAAAGTACATTTTAATTCTGAACTCTCTTCTGATGTTAAGATGGGATTGTCATAAGACTGAAGAAGGTTATTGAAATACTTGATGCATTTAAGAATTGAAGAAAACTTCAAGGATAGACCTTCATCTTTTTGTAACGTGTATACAGCAATTCAATTGGAATTTCAGCTTAAGATGTGTTGTTCCAATTTAAGCTTTCAAAACTTGCAGTAGAGGGTTGGTTGAAAGTAGGTGGCTAATCTTGTTACTGCTCCTTTGATAGACTGTTAGCGTCAGGACAATCGGTTGTCATCTTGTGAATGTGCTGTAGAATGACCTCAGCTTTAAGCTTGTAACAGTTCTCATTGTATCTCAATATGACAATGATAAGATAGCATTGTTCATATAATATCCAAGTATGGAAATTCATGTCTCAACTTTTAAGACATATGACCATAGGTAGATCTTAGGTTGTAGGTTTCAATGTGCAGTTTTACAACTGGTGGTTTAACAGGGTTTACAGCTTTACAAGTCTGTTGGTACATCATTTTGATCTGGACTAATTTTAAGAGAAGCTTCTAGTTTGAAATTTAATTAGGTGTAGTGATGCAAATAATGGTTTCTATATTTTTACCATGCATGCAGCCAAAGCAAAGGATTTCCGTTATAACTTGTCAGAGGTACTACAAGGTAGGATTTTAGAGAAATAAGCTTGCTTTTCTGTCCCTTGGCTAGAAATTGTTTTAATTCTTAATTTTTAAAAAGTTACTGTTCTCCTGTAATGACATGAAACAGCCATTTTTCATCTTTCTAATTCTGTGTCCTGTTTTTGGATATGAGACTCTTATTTTTAGAACAGTATATTTATTCCACTAGTTATTGTGCTTAACCATAAATAAATGAAGATCTTTTCTAATTGGTAGCTTCATTGCAATGTTTAGTGACCTTATTTTTTTGTAGTCTAGACCTATCGCTGAATTTTTTTCTTTCACAAAAATGTTTTCCAATTTTATAAGTATCATATTAAGAACTATATTTCATTTATTTTACTTGCAATCAAGTTCTGCCTTCATTTAGAGAGGGACAAATTTAATAATAAGCTGGGAAAATGTAAGGACTGAGAGTTCTTCTGAAAAATGTGCACAGAGTTTGTATCCTATTTAAAGTTAAACTTGAATTTTATTAGAGCTCATTAGCTCCAGACTCATCTGGTGATCCCAAGACACTTATGCTCCTGGATACCATAATCCTATGCTAAAAATTCCTTTTGAAGAGAAACTGGATTCTCCTCTTGATTATATTTAAGGCTGGTAGAGCTGCAGTTACCAGAGTAAAAGTGAAATGTCTGTTCTTAGTCACCTATAAAAGGGTGGACAAAATTTTGTCTGCACTGATTGTTATACAGTTGTTGATAGTTAGGAATGCTTTTTCTTTGTCCAGGAAGTAGGTTGCTTTCCTTCTATTAACTTAGCACTGAAAATGAAATTATATGTGTATCTTAATTCTGAGAATTTAGAATAGTAGGAAGCACATAATCTGAAAACAAATGGTGATTATTTGATTAACTTTTTAGTATTTATTTTCTATCCTTAAACATGGTGACTGTTAAATTTGCTTTAAGAAAAGCAGGACTAAATAATCAAAAAATGGTATGGCATCAGCCTAGTGTTGACCATCAACCATTATGCTTTAAAAAATTGTGTTGGAAACAAGCTGCTGAATTCCTAATTTTCTCTTCTTTGTCTCTGTTTTTAGGCAAGCTTGGGATATATGATGCTGATGGAGATGGAGATTTTGATGTGGAAGATGCTAAAGTATTGCTAGGCAAGTACAAACACAGGATGAATAATCAATATAATTTAGTTGTCATATTCATTTTGTTTAATATGAAAACAATTTTTCCCTCATTAAATAATTTAAAATGATTTAATAGTGATGTTTTATTTCTCATGCAAGTTGTAGGACTTATAACACTGTAAGTGGAAAGCACATGATTACTTGTAGGATGATTTTGAAGTTATCAGTTGTTGCAAGATCATTATGATTATTAATAAATTAATCAGAGGCAGGGCTTAAGATGCTTCAAGAGTTGAAACTTTGTTTGTGTAAACACGTTAAGCGAGGTCCATTTTAAAATGAGTTCTAACAAGCCTTTGTTATGTGACTGTGATTATTTGTTTAGTGTATTTTGTACTGTCTTCCCTCTATTCTGAGTTCTCCAAAAGTCTGTTTTCTTTGCCCTTTCAAAATCTACATGGCATTAAACATTGGTTTTAAGCACACTTGTATTTTGGGAGAAAGTCATTCAGCTTGCTAGGTTTCTTCAAAGAGAAGCTGTAATTGCCAGACCTTCTTTGTGATTGTGCTAGAAGTTGTAGATAAAAGGGCACTACCATCCACAACTTAACGGTCAAGCATTGGATAGATACTTCTGAAAGTGATATTGGAAAGTTTATTTTTCGTTGATTGATTGATTGAAATATAAACCTGTTCTGATCACAGAAACCTAGCAAGTTAAAAAATGACCAAAAAAAAACAAAAAAAAAACCAAAACAAACAAAAAAACTGACATAGTTAATAGTTTGAGCAGAGGGGAAGCTGGAATGTTTCAAAATGGTCAAAGTTACTGATAGTATAGTATGGCATGCTATTGGAGAGTCTCACTCCATAAAAATCAGTTTCTTGTCAGTTTATTTTTTTCCACACTTGTGTTTGAAGAAATAAGCAAGCATCTTTTAGGAGTGGCATTTGTTTAATCCCATCACTGTTAAAGAAAACCCATGCAATAAAAATTACTGAACCTGTTCATAGTGGTGTGAATGTGAGACACACTCCAGAGATCTCCAGTTCTCTGAGGGTCTTCAGAGATATAACTTGTGTATTAAATAGCGAATAAGATAACATTTTGCATCATTGTAATCCTAATCTTTCTCTGACTATTATGTAGTGTGTGGAAAGTGGATATCAATTTCTGTGGGTCAGATTAGTTTCATTCAGTCTGCCAAGGTGGTCACCAGAAACATGCTGCTGCTTTGTTAAATCTGTTTTATGCAACTTGATATAGCTGGGAATTCTGCCCGTACATGACAGTGTTTCTATTATAAGCTTGCTTTATCATGCATTTAAACTTCATGCTTTAAGTGTGACACTAGAAGGTCACATATCAAAAGTTATTTCTTATTACTTTTGAAAATTACCTTAGAAATAAGATTTAATCTCATTTAAATTTGAGTATTTTCAGCAGCACAAGGGAAACTGTAAGTTTTACAAAGTTACTGAATGTTGATGCAGATTATAAGTATAAAAATGTTTTCTAATAAGTTAATATCAACTGAAGCTCTCAGGAAGTTACTGTGCTTGTTTGGTGTTTAAAAAATATACTAAAAAATGAACAGCATTTATTTAATATTTAAGAAGATTAAATTATTTTATTGATACAGAATCTGAAAGACTAGATTCCCTCTTGAGGAATTTGTATTCCAGAAATCAGTCTTTGAAGTTAGTAAAGAAGACATACAGGAAGCTTGTATTCAACTGCATTAGGGTAACTTTCGACATATTGAATGCATGGCTCCTTTGTATTTTATTTGTGGGGCTTTTGTTAGTACATATGCTACATTTGAAGGATTGTGACTTCCTGGGATTTTCCTCTGGGTCATAACAAGAAGTTGGTTTCTCTGCTAACATTGACTTAAAGAGATATTACTGTATGTATACTTCTAGGAAGCCATATGCTTTTTAATTTTCCGGTCTTTAGCTATTGCCAAGCCATTGTGTGTATTAAAAATCTCTGGCACCTGCAGTGGCTTACTGTTGCACACTTCCGTAACTTTAACTTTTCATTAAGAATTTAAAGATTTAATTTGCATTTTTAATGATTAATGTATTTTGAAGTTCATTTGATTTTTAGAAATACTTCTAACAACCTATTTTATGTTTCAAAGATTGGTTTAGTAGCTGATACTTAGCTTGCTGTAGTATTTGGGCACACCTAAGCTGAAGGATTAAAACGTATGATTTTATTTCTTGTATGTATAAGTTGTTATAGGGACAATTCTTTTTATTTTTTATGAAATCAAAGAACATTTTATGATTCTTATTATTTTTGTTTAAGTATTTGTGGATTTTGAAAGCTGTCTGAAGGAAGTATGTTCTTCCACCTCTCCCTACCTGCCCCCCAGCCCTTCACCCCCCCTTTCCCCCCGTTCTGTAGCAAAAGAAGTAAGAAGAAAAACAACCGAAAATCCAGTCAGGCAAACTCAAATATTTGAGTTAGTTTTTTATTCATTTTTTAAAACTTACCTGGGGTTGAAATGCATATGCTTTGCTTATGTGAAGGAACCTACGGGCATTACAGGAAAAAAAAAAAAAAAACTATTGAAGCTAGTCTACAGTTATCTTGCAGGTTCTTCCTGTTTCACGGGTATTTGTAAGGATCTATTTACTGATTTCCTTTTGGTGACTGCAAGAGAGGCTTCTTAGTCTGTTCCTTTGAAGGCTTCCGTTATCAGTAATTCTCTTCCCATTTTTTGTCTACCTCACTTTGATCGTTCTTTGAAGGAAATTGTCCTGTTAACTAGGAAAGATAAAATAGTCTTTCAAACTTCTTAAAAACTTAGGTTTTCCTGACAGGAGGAGTGTCATATCTCTGTATTCACTTTAGCTCAGTGTAGAGAAACAGTGGCTTCAGTAATATTACAAATATATATATATATATATATATATACGTATATATATATATTTATATATATGTATGTATAGGGAGCACCTGTGTCTGTCTGAATCCTTGGAGCTATTTTTAATACCTCACTTCTTTTTAACAAGCAAAAATCTCCTGAGAAATTCTACTTAAATAACTGCAGTAGTTAGTACTATTTTTTTGCGCGGCAGTTACAGAAAATAGAAAGGGGGGGGGGAGGGGAATTGACCTGGTGTATCAGTGAACAGTCAAAGGGAAGTAGAGTATGAGCGTCCACAAACCATTTCTTCCAGCTTGCCTATAGTAAAAGTAATAACATTGAAAAATACATATATACTTGCAAGCAGTCATACAAAGATTGAACGTTCAGAAAATGTGATGAGAAAGTAGAAATTAAGAGGTTTTTATTTCTACATGGTTCATTCAGGATAATCTTCATATCCTTCTTTATTTTTTTTTATCATGTTCTGTTGTAGCACCTTCAAATTTTAAAGTCTTGCACGTGCTCATTCTTCTACAATAGGTGTTTGCAGGAGCAGACAGACTTTCTTTCTCTTGAGAAATAAACATATCAACCTGCAAGTGGTTGCATTAACACTGTTGAATAGATAAAGATTTTGATTTCCTAGATCTGTGTTTGACTTGATTGGCAGTGTTTAGACTTCTCCTGAAATAAAGCAATTGTTTCCTATAAGTCACTGAATTGGCATGTTATGGCCGCATTGTGTAGGGCAGGGTGTTGATTTTTTTTTTTTGTCAACAGTTTCAGGTGGTACCTACCATGTTTGTGTTTGCTTATGGATTTTATTTTAAAAAGTAGTTTTTCTCAACTATAGGAATGCAAAATGTAGGTAATCCCTAGCTGGTTTGCCAGAAGTTGGGCGTCATTAAAGACAAAAATAGCTTGAATATGGATTACTGGTACTTCTTTTTTAAAATTTCAACTTTTTCTAGGAAAGAAAAAAAGAATGTATGTAATAGTGTTACTTTCCATAGCTCAGGCTGAAGTTTTATTTTACTTTTATATTTAAAAGTCACTACATGCATCTTGGATAGGTTTTGTAAATAATTATAAAGAAAGGGTTTTGGTTTAATTTATCTTGTTGTTGGGGTGGGTTTTTTTGTTTGTTTGTTTTTCCACAGGGAATGTAAGATCCCTCACAGTTTCCGTGGTTCCCTTTGGTGTCCTAGTAATCGTTTTCAAAGAAAATATGCTGGTATACTCCATGATATATTTTACAAATTTAACTGTCCGAGAGCTGCCTTCTTGATTTAGGACAAGAATAGGAGCTGCTGTATGGTTATTCACATGTTTACAGAAATTCTATCTAAAATCTGTGAGATTTTGTTTTTTCTTTTTGATTCCAGATTCAAAAAAAAAATAGATCTATTCAAATATTTTGTAATTTAGTGTTTATAACTTCGATTTTATTTTTTTAGATTCAAGTTTTTATTCTTAAATGTACTTTGGCTAATGGGTTTGTGTCATTTGGTCCAAAGTTTGAAAACAAATTAGAATGATGCCTGACTATCGTACATAAAGTTAAGTCTATAAAATTTAATCTTTATAGAACTAAACCATGGAAGAAGTTGGAGAGGGATATTTATAAAACCTTGATTGCCTCCTGGATTCAATCTGTCATTTTAAAGCCATTTAGGCTATCCAGTGAAAAATTAAAGAGAATGGCTGGTCACTCAAGTAGAGGTTCTGGACATCCATGTACAAGGATGCGGAACATCATGGACTTGGAAGTTTCATCAGAATTATCATTGATACTTTCACTATGTGCTGTAAGAAAAATATGCTGAAATATGTTGAATGTCTGCCATAAACTTCTCTATCCTGAATGTTTCATTAACCTGCACCTAATCTTGCTTTGTAGTCTGCATGTGCAACATGTTTACTTAATTTTATGTCTCAACAATCTGTCCTCTCCCTTAGTCCACTCTTCTGCTCTACCGTCCAACACAAATTAAGGTTTGTTCTGGTTAGAAGTAGGGAAAGTTTATCCCTCTCCTGCTTAAAAGCTTACCAATTACTGGTATTTATCGTTGCTTGATCATTCTGTTGTACTTTTCCCTGAATTGAAAAGTTGAAATGTTATTATTTAGTAACTGCAAAACAGTTAGATTTTAATTAAAAAACAACAACAACAACAACAACAAAAACACAAATAAACATTAAACCTGCCTTTGTTTGACAGTTCAGAAATGATGAGCTTGCTCTTCACTGCTCTGCTCATCTCGGCATCTCTGCTGTAGTCATCTTGAGTCTGCTTTAGATTTTCTATGTAGCAATTCATAAGGATTGGAAAAAAAAGTCAGCTCCCTTTCTACTGGATACTTAATTGTTTTTATCTAGTTTTCTGTTTTTCTGTGTATCCTCAAACTTGGAATTAATTCCTGAGGATCAAGTATATCATGTTGAATGTAGGTTGTAGAAAAAATAATAGAGAAGCATGCTCAAAAAAAAAACAAACCACCAAACAAATAATAATAACAAAAAAGAAACATGTCCCCCACCCCTAGCAATCAGTCATCGCTACAAAGCAAAATCAAGATGTGCATGACAGAGTAAATGTAATGCTTAATAGTATGTCTGTGACAAGATCTGTTTCCTTTTAAATATCCTTCTCAGTTACCCATTGCAAACCTCTGAGTTTTGAACATCATGTTTTTTAAAAAAACACCAAGGGAAATTAGATGATATTAAGTAGTGTAGGATTCATAAGTCTTACTGTTTAAAAACTTTCTAAAAGTAAAAATTACAGTAAGGAAACTGCATATGGACAAATTTGTTTTTAAGATTATGAACAGTAGCAAAGCTGCCTTCAATTTTAAGATTTTGGCATAATATTGTGCATGTTTATTGTCCAAATTGTACTTTGAAAGATTACACTTTCCTAACATCTTTCTATTTCCTAATTAGCTCTCCTATAAAGACTGCTGTCTGTGACATGAGTTGTCTTTCACAGATCCTCATTTTACAGTTTCCTCTTTCCACCTAACTGCTGTCCTTTTTTTCTCTCTTTCCTCTATTCTTGTGTAGGCCTGACCAAAGATGGCAGTAATGAAAATATTGATTCCCTTGAGGAAGTCCTTAATATTTTAGCAGAGGAAAGCTCTGATTGGTTTTATGGCTTTCTCTCATTTCTCTATGATGTATTGACTCCTTTTGAAATACTAGAAGAAGAAGAGAGCGAAGCTGCAGATGATGTTGATGGTACGTCACAGAATGAAGGGGTTCAGGGAAAAAAGACTTGTGTTATTTTGGATTTACAGAACCAATGACTCAAAGACTAAACCGATTGGCTTTCAAAAATGTCCATGAAATCATCAGTCTTAATATGGCAGGAATTTCTGGCACTGAGGAAAATGGACACTATAAATATTGAACTAAAGTCAGCCATGCAACATAGATTTGATAGTTGAAAGCCTTTCAGCGACTTTTCCATTTTTGTGACAGGAAGACAAATACTACGCAGTTGTGTAAATATGTAGAATAAAACGTGTCTGCAGTTGTGTAGTTGGCTTGTGTATGTGCTTTAATTTGTGCACTTTGTGCACAAAACTTACAAAACTAAGTGTAATAACCTACTGTTAACACTGTAACATTTGTCTTTCTACAAAAAGTTAACTAAAGCATTTTGTAACTGCTTTGATTGTAAAGTATTCTGGCATGACTGCATTATGTAAATACATATTTATATGTTAATCCTTAATGTGGACATAACAATGATAATTCTCTTGTGAAATATAATTTTAATAAATAATTTTATGATTCTCTGATTTCTCAGATAGGTACTTTTTACTTGTTTAAATAAAAGCACTTTATTTAAAAGTGCTGAAAAACTTTACTTTCTAAGCTAGCTAACGTCTATTGCATTCAGAAGGTATGTCATTATATGGTCTTACTCGCCCTGATTTGTCTGTTTTCAAACTAAGTTTTCATTATTTTTTTGATAACAATCACAATCACGCTGCAAGGGCTATTCTGAACTTGATTTTCTTTTAAGATGGGCCTTTTGTGGAAGCGGGAAGCTGTGATTGTATGTTTCTTATGTAATGCTGAATATATTAAAGATTAATTAGAAATTAGAATGTAATGTCTTCTATTCCTTGCAAAGTTCAAGAACTAAACACAATTTTTTACCCTTTTTCAATGAAACTTTTGACATTCGTTCCAAAAATATTGTCCAAGTGTACAATAAAAGTGCATGAGTTCCATCTCCTATCATAAAGCTACTGGTACAGAAAGGGTAGATTGTAACTGTATTCTGCAATTTCCATCAATTCTAAAAGCTGAAACTGGGCTGTAATTTTAATACAGGAGTAGTGTACTTACATTATTATTAGTAAGATATTGTTTATAGAGATGCTTGCTATGTTTACATTTGTATTTGTTCCCCACATAAAGTTTATGCTCAAATTGTACCTGTATTGGATGCAAGCTGAAATTTCAACCTCTTTTAAAATCAAATTTTCACTTGCTTCAGCATGGCAATTTTAAAGCTATTTAACATGTGTTTCAAAAACTAACATTATTAAACCATCCAGCTATAAGAAGGTTCTTCTCAATCTTTTTAAAAGTTATAAGTAGAAAGTGCTGGTGTTAAGCAAGTTAAGTGTTTAAAGAAAGCATTTTTTTTTCAGGTGAAGTCTGCCACTTAAGATTTACATACAAGTAGAGCCATAAGAACATAAACCATTTTATTTGAAATACTTGTGGATTACAGTATCAAAAGGTTAATAATGCATTACTTAAATCTTTTTACTATGGCATATATGAAGCATAAGGCAAAGAAAAAAAAAATGATACTTTGAAAATTGGGTATCATGGAATTTATACCAAATAGTTAAAATACACGTTGATAATTTGATAAAGTTTCATGTGAAATAGGGGGGGAGAGAGAGTACTTG
The DNA here is from genome assembly GCF_011077185.1 of Oxyura jamaicensis. NCBI lineage: Eukaryota > Metazoa > Chordata > Aves > Anseriformes > Anatidae > Oxyura > Oxyura jamaicensis. Next base: position 121,012,858 of record NC_048894.1, on the reverse strand, counting down.
AACCATGAAAAAAGTTGCAAACACTGAAATAGGGCAAAGTTATAACAGTATACAATTACTTCTGTCAACTTGAGCTTAAGGAGATGAAATGCAGGCAGAGTTCTGAGTTAGTATGGAAGTTCCTTGTTGATTCTATTAAATGTGCCGAAAAAAAATAACAGTAAATGAATTCTAGAGTGTTTAGGTTTTCCAGAAGCAGAAGTCTTAGCTCTTGCCTGTGCTAGTTCCTGCTGTGATGAGTATTGCTTCAGGACTGGTCAAAGCTCTCCTGAAGTTTAAGATAAAGACTTTTGATTTTAATGAATCACATATAATTATTGTTACTGCAAGCGTCACTTGTCCAGTAAGAGTGGTAGTAAGATACAGATGAGTCTTCAATTATACCAGCATGGCAATATTCAAAATAAATAAACAAAAGCAGTAAGAGTGGTATTAAGGCGGAAGTGGACCGGTATGAGTGGTAATATGATTTAGATGAATCTTTAATTATAAAAGATGGCAATTTTAAAAATAAACAAAAGCAATTTAACAGCACAAAGGTTAAGCTGAATATAATATACAAATAGTCAAGGAAAAAAAAATGACTATCTCAGCTGTTGTTTCTAAGTCAACAGCATGTGTTTGAAATTAGCTGAGAAAGTTGAAACATGAATTTTTAGTTTGCTTTGGGGTGACTATCAGTTATAGAAAATAGTAAATTATTGTTTTAACCAAAATCCAAAGAACTTAAAGTGCTTAAGAATTAAGATCATTTTAGACAGCAAAGCTGCTGCTTTGTACCTACAGTTTTTATTTTAAGAACTTTAAAATAGGAGTAAAAGCAAATAAATGTTTTCATGAGGAAAATACAATGTGTAATGTAATAACAGGAAATCACCAATTTTCACAGCTACCTAGGAATGAAAACTTAGTGATTTATGTGAAATTGAAAACATTTTTCATTAGCCACTTTCATATTCCTTGCAGATCACTTAAATTAAATTTTACAGAGCTACAGAAGGAAATGTCTGTGACTGAAGTTACAGTCTTTTCGTTTTGTCACCGTTTTAAGAAGTACGTGGGATGTTTTGTGTTGCTCTTTTCTAGTGTTGGTAAATGTTTAACTGCCAGTCTTCAGCAGAAGTTTACATGTTTTGAACAAAATACTGCACTAACCTTAGTAGCATAAGCTGTTGGCTTGCTTTAATGTGATACTAATGTAAGTAAATTGTAGGGAATAAAAAAAAAAATTAGTAACCCTAAGTCTGAAATAACTGAGAACTTAAAGGAGGTTTGAACCCTGGATTTCTGTGACCACCTTCAACAATATTTAATTTAAAAATAAGAGTAATTTACATGGGGTAAAATAAAACGACAACAAGAAAGCCAACACAGTGCATGTAAAGTAACTTAGAATTGCATAGAATAAGCAGGAAACTGTTACATATCTGTTGAAATAATGGCAGCAACTTTTGCCAGTACTTTTTTTTTCTCAAAAATGAGCTTCTTGAGAACTTGTTCAATTTTTTGTTTCAAGGTTGGTGAAAGATGTTTATCACTTGTAGGTTTTATAGTACGCTAATCTTGCATTACTGGTGTTTCCAGTGACAGGCCTTAGAAGAAATTAAATTTTTGTGACTGTTGAATGAGTTAGAGTTGTATGGAGGAGAAGAAGAATGCGTTGAAGCATTAGGAGGATTTTCATTTCAGTTCATAGTAGTTAATAGATAGGAAAAGAAAACACCTGTGTTGTAAACATGATTTGATTAGAATTTGACAGCATTTGAAAGCTGTTATGTGCATTTCAGCTACTAGACAGATGCTTACTATTTTCGTCATTCAATTGTAATCAGGTAAGCAGCTCTCACAATGATGAAACAGCAGCATGAAATAAATACTCTATTTCATATGGTCAGGTAGGATAAATTCTTCAAGTTGAAGCTAATCAAGACAGAAGACTTGCTTGTTGGTTTCTTATGTCTTCTCATACGAGATGCAAGATACATGTCTGTGACTTCAGAAAACAAACTGCTTTCTGATTTGTGTCTGATTTCCCTTCTAAAATCAGACAGTTAAGCATGGCATTTTAAAGCAACTTGTTAAATGGAACAATCCATTCTCAGTTTGTTGTGCTAGTTGTGGGAATTAAAAAGCTGGTTTGTATTCGGGAGGGTTACAGGCTTTGATATGCATGGCAGTCTGCATACAGGTAATGAATAAAAATTCAATTTAAGGTAAGTATGTATGTTCTAGCCTTCTTGTCAGCAAGCTGTTTGGTTTGGCAGAAGAACTTGTATATCCCATGTAGTATATTATAAATACTGCAGGCATTTACAGGTGCGTATTCAAACAATAGCTTTTTTCTGACTAGCAGTTATTCTGGAGTCAGTAAATAAAAGAAAGGGACTAAAAAGCAGTCCGATAACAGTTCTGACTTACCGATTTATTTTTACTTTTTGAGTTCTGCAATTTTAACATCTCTTGATAATTTTCTGTGTGGTCAGGGATGCTTTGTGTACAAAAATAAAAATCTATTTTGTGTAATAAAATTAAATTCTATTCTTTGTGTTTTCACATCTGATGGGACCTTATGAGTTAAGGGAAGAGTCAGAATGCAAGCTGTAATGGACAAAGCTTGATACTTCCTGTTCCATTACCCAGGCTTTGCACAAATATCAGTAGGGTAGCACATTGCTATTTGATAGCTATTTAGTGCTAACTTTGACCGTATACTTTCTGTGGTGAATGTGACATAGCCTCTTTTTTTCAAATGTGAGTGGACAGTCAACTTTAAATCAGCCTACAGTTGCTTCACGATGTTAAAGGTGTTTTTTTCAGGTAGATGTTGCGGTGAAATTATTTTATAGGAATTTGTACTTAAAGCCTTTTGCATAGAAATGTTATTAAAGTTTTCAGTATTACTAAATGCCTAATATAACTTGCATATACAAGAAGAAACTTCAGGTTTCTCATGTGGAATTTGTTCTGGAAAATTTTTACGAGGAAAGAAAAGTTTCCCCTTTTTTCCTCAGCTGGATTTTGTTGCAGAATTAGAATGCTTTGTAATATTTTAAGTTTTAAAGAATTGGTAAAGACATGAATTTATCTACTGTTAACTATTATGTAAAAATATCCAATTTGACAAGAATAGCATGACTACGTCATTGTAGCATGACTTTTTAAAACATATATTTGGAAAATACTGGAAATCTATCAGAATGTTAACCTTGAAGTGTACTTTTTATACATTGATTCCAATAGTAGCAATTGTTGCATTCTTTTATATGTGCTTTTAAATGTTTTTACTTATATTGTCAACATAGGACCTTTATAATGTAGGATTTATTGGAAAAAAGAGGAACTTAAATAGTAACTCAAAAAAAACCCACAGATATTTAAATTATAACTTAGAAGAACAGTCCATAAGTTCAGTTATGTGGTTCTTAAAATTCTGCACGTTGGTTTGTATGCCCAGAGAATGTAAGAGAATCCATCTCTGCTAATGGTTTTACTTAGGTGCCAGAATTTTTCACATGCTCCCTGGAATCACATTGCTGACTTGGAAAAACTAAGTGTTTTGCATCCATTTCTTGCTTCAGGCTGTTTGTTTCACAAATGAGATTTACCCATGCTGTAGTCATTTTAGAGATTCAGATGGAAATGAAGATGTAGCATGATGTGACTTATTATTTTTACATAATATTAAAATGTAGAACAATAAAGTTTAAAATATTGTATGTAAGTATATTCATATTATGTTAAAATACACTATTTGCATAGTTACATAAGGCATTATTAGTTTGCTGACAGTCTTAATGCTATTCATTGTATAAAAGAGCATATTTAAACAAATTGAACTTGCATGAGTATTTTACAAATTAAATATCAATAATCGCTGAACAGGATATTTTGTAATCTGTTTTTCAACATAATGCATATACTTTTATTTAAAAATCATTTCAAATACCTGTGTGATATATCTGTGTACACCAGGCTTAGGATTTTTTTTCCCCTGTCAAGACATGCTTGTAAGATTATTATACTAAAATATGCAGGAACACTTTTTAACTGTGCAAATAGGGGAGGGTCTGAGACTTTAAATCTGGCTTTGTGCTGCTTAGCTGAGCAGCTCTTACTATTTTCATTGATGCGGCTGTGTAAGAATGTGGGAGTCTATTCTTCCTTCTATATGAGGAAATTGTTTTATTATTGTTACATGTGCTTATTGCTTATAATTAATAAGGTTGAATAATAAATTTTTTTTTAGTCAGAATGTTGTACTTCAGCAGTGATGGTAATCTGTGAGGCAAGAGCTCAACAAGACTTCCATATTATTCATAGGCTTTATGGGATTTAGATCTTAATCCACATCAGGACGATAATCCAGTCTCTTTAATGGTTTTAGAAAGATACAACCGCAAATGGCTTTATATTTTGGGGAAGGCTTTTGCACAGTTCATGCCTCTCCTGGTGCCTAGTTCCACAAGGTGCTGAATAACCTCAATTTCTGTTAACGGCAATGGTGAAAGAAAGCAGTCAGCATTTTGCAGCATCTGCCTTTGACTGGATAGTAAGGTTTACTTTTTAATAAGTCTTAACTGTCTTAAATAGTCTTAAGTAAAGTATCAAGTATTTTGACTGAAGGAAAATGGCAACTGCATTTTTGGGTTTGAGCAATACCGTAAGACACATCTTGCCTAAGCATGTATTTCCATCGGATAAAGTGGATCCAGACCACTAGAACTAGAAATGAAAATAAAAATAAAGAACTGATCATTACTGTAGTGATATCAAGGAGGTAATCTGACCACCTTTGCTCTATACATTCCAGAGTTTCCATTTTAATTGTGAATTTTATTTTAATCGAATTTGTGTAACACATTGTAAGAAAAACAATCTCTGTATATAATGTACAGTACATACATGCTTGAAGATCTCTTGAGTTCAAACGTTTATTAAATATGTGTAAAAACTGCATAGAAATACAGGTTTAGTGGGTTGGAGAGAGAACTGGCACAGTACCTAGCAGAGAAATCAGCTGGGATATTGGTCATAATTACATGACACCATGCTGTTTGGAGAGAACGGAGCTAGCTCTGAGAGGTTAAGAAGCATCTCAAGTAGTATGCATGCGGTTATGTGTTTGTTTGAGTTAATTAGCCCTCCATCTACAACCTGTGTTGTTCTTGTTACTAAAGGTGCTTTATTCTTAGTGAGCTAAAGTTTGATATCTCTCCATAGCATTGCGGTTTGCTATGTAAAGGTAACTTTTTATATGGCAAATTTGATTATTTTTTTTGGTCAAATTTGAACATCACAGATTTGTACGTAACCTATTTCCATTTTGCAACAAATCAGGTGAGGAGCCAGGAGGGGTAGCCAAGAAAAAAACTAAAGTCAAAGGTACTTTAAAATTCTTTTGTGTGGAACTTTCTGCAGATAATGTCTGAAATGCATGCATGTTGCAAACACAGATTGCAGGTTATAATGTTTACTAATACTAGCTGTGTTGGCTGTGTTGTCTAATGGTGCAGCAAACAATTATCCTCCCCATTTTCCAGTAACTTTTTTTTAACCATTTATTGTCATTTAATGGCAATGGGAATGCTTTCCAAACCAGAGATTTTTTTTGCTAGATTTTTTTTTTACAAGAGTTGCCTCGTTTGGATTACAAGTATTCTATTTTACCTCCATATTCTTCATTTTTTATTTTTTTTTTTTAAGTTCTGATATACAGATTTTGGTCACTGCCAAATCCTCTTAATTTTTCATGAATATATGATACTACCTATACTTTATTGTAATAGGACTTGATTACCTTAATTTCTGCTTAAGGTTATATTTAAATAGTCTACTTTTTTTTCTTATGGGAGGAGAAATTTAGGTAAAGTTCAAAAACATTCCCCTTAATAAGATACGCAGGATCAATTGCGGTGATGATCTTCATAAATTTTCAAAAAGCTTAAAGTAGCAACCAATTTAAGGCGTATATTTATTTATAATTACATTGCTGTGTGAACAAGACATATAAAAGCCTAAAGGTATTTATTGCAACAAAGAGACAAAAAGCTAATTAACCTGAGCAAAACACCAAACTCCTAGATGTACTTCAGGTGCTTAACTCAGCATCTCTAAAAAGTTACCTCGCCACGGCATGGTGCTATACAGAGGATACAGTCTCTTTGTTGCGTTAAAGATATTTAGACTTTCGTGTTTTTTTTTGTTTTTCTATCAGTATATGAGAAATGGAGATTGCTTATAATACAAAGTCTCATTAGAAACAAAATGCTGGGGGAAACTGTCATGCTTGTATGAATGTGACTTCCTTAGCGTCTTTGCATGCAAGTTGCAGTTTTTAGCATTTGTTCCACATTGTGCTTGCTATGACTTTTTTTAGCAAATTGTGTGTTTCCAAGAACTTAATAAATGTCATATAACAACTCATTCCTGTGTTTTGAATTATTTTGCAAAGGTGTTTGATGTGAGAATGAAGAAATATTGTGATAATTTCCAAATGCTTTATGCCAGAAAACGGTTGGAAGGAAATACGTTATTCCTTTTAGAGTGAACTGTGTCATTGTTCACTGTACAGAAAATGTTACACAGGTGTTATACAAGCAGTTGTCGCAGGAGGAATATAATTTTCCTGCTCTTTACTTAGACTCTTTCTCTCAAAAACCTGAATAAAAAATTAAAATATGATATATATATCAAATACAGATCAACTATGTTATATATAAAATCCTTATTTCTTTTTCAAACAATGTGGGAGTATTATTTATACTAAATACAAATATTACAGATCTAATGGGTTTACTTCCAAATTTTGTTGAACATTAAAAAAAATCTTTATTCTGGGGAATTCTGCTGGTACTGACAATGGTTTTCAAAACTGAGCCAACTAGAAGTCAATATGGAACCTCAGTTTCAAGAAGGGTGTTTTGACTAATCTGCTGAAGCATTACAGTGTCTCAGCTGGGTATGTAATTTAGTTGAAATAGAGAAAATAAGCACAAGAGATACAACTCCAAAAGAGTAAAAAATAAAATTAAAAATTATTGGTATTAACACCATATATGGAAAAGAAAAAATGTACAAATTGATTACCATTTAGTTTGATTTCATTGAATATGGTGTAATGAAGTTGAACATCTATTTTGGAGTTGATTTTATTTACCAGGACATTATTTCTTAACTATTTTCTATTTATATCTTAGTTTTGTGAAATACATACTTAACGATACTTGAGTCTTGGCCTAATCTGAGGCAATGATGTCAGGAAAATGATGATGTATACTCTTCTGTTGTTATAACAACATCATTTATTATTTTAGGAAGTTGATTAAATTGTGAAAAAAATATCTTTTGGTCATGGACTTGACATGTCCAGACCCTACGATGTTCATACCATTGTCAGATTCAAAATCTATAGTGATTTTTCAGGCTCACAGACAAAGCTGTTTTTAGCATTCTACAATAGCTGGTTAACAGAAAAGTACTGGAGGCATGTTTTTTCCTAGATTAATGCTTCATTTGGATGCTGTTATATTAAGCTGAGGTTATTGTCTAGCTGCATGGTGTGAGGTCAGAAGGCAAAACTAATTTAAATTGCTTAAATCTTAAAAATGTTTACATATATACAAGTTTAAATTGGCATCTAACAAGCATTAAGTGTGAGGATGATCAAAGCTTTTAAATTGTTGCTCATAAAATACATTCTTTGATCTAAGAATGGTTCTCTTACCAAACATTTCCTCTTTTTTAACTGAAAAAAAAAAAGTAAAAGAAGCAATTAAAGAACCACTCAAGAAATTAAAGGAGAAGCAGGAATCCAAGAAGGAGGAAACGAAAGATGAGGAAGAAAAAAAGAAAGCCAGGAAAGGAAAAGATGCTGCTGATCGAAAGGACAAGAAAGCTGTTGATACGAATAAATTAAAGAGTGAGTCTGACAAGGTTAAAAAAGACAGAGGAAAGGAAAAGGAAAAAAGCCTAGACAAAAATGTAAAATCTAAGGAGACGACAAAAAAATCAGCCGGTGAAAAGGATGGTACTATTCAGGTGGGAAAAGACAAAGAAACAAAAAAGATAGTTAAAAATCCATCAAAAAATTCTGAGATCTCCATAAAGACAGACAAGAAAGAAAAGAAGTAAACTGAGTTCTGATTGTGCTTATTAGGAACAGACTGAAGAATGAGAAATGCAATGTATTTATAGAATGTGGTAAACATGGCAATAAGAAAAAATGTAGGCTTTTTGGAAATGTGTGAACAAAAGTTATATATTTTTTAAAACTGTTAAGCATGTACTGGCATTATAAACACAATGCAAAAATGTCTGCTGTGAAACTCAAATATGTACATATGTTAATATGCCTGACTGAAATTGTAATGTTGTATATCAAATGCAAGTTTAAAAACAATATTAAGACGATTATCTGGACACATAGTGACAAAAACAACGAAGAGGAGCATTAGTGGAATGTATTGTCATAGGAACTTAACAGATAAGTGTAAATTATTCTCTGCTAAACTTAGTTTCTTGAAGTGGACTGAGAAGACTGCTTTATACCCAGACAGTCGAACCAACTTCTGTGTTGTGTTAATTTATGAGACTTGTGTTAGAACACGGTTTTGTTGATCCTGTGACAATACATTCTACTGTTCATTTGTTCTTTCTTTATTACTGTTAGGTCTGAAAACTTGATTCATTGTCATTTTTGAGTTTACTCATTTTTTTTTCCAAGTTTCTGGTAATGAATACTTATGAAAATTAGGCCACTTGTTTCTTTTCTGCTGGGTGCTGTTGGGTTCCAATCGCATTTCAAGAACAACGATTTGCTGCTATTATTGTGTTCTGGTTGAACTTAGAGAACAGCTTGTGTTTTTTGGTTTATTTTTTTGCAATTACTAATTTCTTCCAACAACACTTACTAAGTACATGATACTTCTGTAAGCAAGCTTCTATTTTAGCACTAAAGAATGATTTATCCAGCAGTCTCAATAGAGTAAAGTTACAAAACATTTCTTGAGACATATATTTCAGTATTTTGTTGAATCTGTACCTGCTTAAAAATTTATATAAGGAAAGGAGTATTTTCTAATTTTACTAAATAAATAATGGTGTTTAGTATGCTGAAATAATAATTCTACAATAAAATTACACAAGATTCAGAACAATTTGTAATGAAAGTTGAAGATTTCTTATTGTAATACTGAATACTGTTCTAAAGAAAACAAAACTGACAAGTGAAGATGATCATGGGTGTATGCATATGGGTATGGTGTGAGATTAAAGTCCTGGAGGTTAATTCCTCTATTCTTTTCTTCGTTCTGCTTAAATTTTCTATGTAACTGTTGGCAATATACTTACGTCAGGCAATTGGTATAGAACACACGTCTGTAAGATACTTTGATCCCTAGTGGTACAAAATGCAATCAGACTTTTTTTTTTTTTTTTTTTTTAAATAATCAGAAAATATAGTTCAGATGAAGGCTGTCGAAAATAATACAGTAACTTAAGATTCCAGCTGTTATAATTGACAGAGTTGGTATACTGTGCTATGTTCTAATCATTTATATGTGTGAAGAAGGAAGGAAAAGGGGTGTGTGTTGTGAACATTATAGTCCTTAGTGAAATCTTGACGAAATGATTTAATAAATGCACTTGTATAATGAGTGTTCTTTTTTAGGTCTCAGTCATGATGGTTATGATTAGTGCTTTATTAGGTGTTAATACACATTTGATGGAGGAGTATTCAGATCACACTTCTCGAGAATAGTGACACAGTGCTAAATGTACATCACTTTCATTTTCTTCCCTAATATGACAGTCTAGGAGTGAAATTTAGAATGAGTTACCTGTCTAATTACTATATTTTCGTATCTATGAGCCAAGATATGACCAACTGTGACCAAGTTTTTCTGGTTCTAAATAAGTTCCATTTTCAAAGAACGTTTTGTTTGAGTAGTACTTAAGGCTATACAGATACAGTTAGCTACATAGTAAAAGGTGGTGGGTTTTTTTTGTTTGTTTGTTTGTTTTTTCTCCCAGATATCTTTTGTGCTTCTGTATATCTCAATGAAATATTATTGTCGTTCAATTTAACATGGCAAGTTATAATGTAAGCTCACAAAGTTCAATGCAAATAAAAACTGAGCGTAACTTCATTTTGATAAAAAGATCTGAGAAAATAGTATCTTGTAAAACATAAATGACTGTTACATACTCAACAGGACTGAACAGGAATCAGTGATAAAAACGCACCGTTAGATGTACATAAAGCATGAAAACAAAGTTGAAAAATGTGCAAGCAAAAATGAAGAAATATTCTCACTAGTCCTTTCTTTCCTTTTATACACCCTAAATGCTAGTTGGTTTTGAAATGTCTTTTTAATACAAAATTCATTCATCACTGAAGCTGTGCAAGTTGTCTGAATTTGGACATGTGAGTTGTTGGAAGATATGAGAATGTATTTGAAGAGCTCTTTGTATAAAGAAAGTAAACAGCATTTGTGGAAGTAGGGTGTCTGTTTCTAGTCTTCCAGATTCTAAAGTGGCTAATATAGGGAACTCTTTTTTTCTTTGTAGTTAGAGATGATTGTAGAAGGAAGGAAGGAACTTAACTACTCTTGTAGCCTTTAATATTACCGCAATAATATTTTGCTTATTTTATGACGTGGCAGAAAGGTGGTTAAAAAACTGGTGTAAATTCTGGTGTCAACAACAAGAGTCCATAAGACTCTTAATTATAGTGCTTTTAGATGCAGATTACTGTAATAGTCAATTACATAATGTAATGTAGACAATTTTAGATATTTTTTAAAATGTAAGTAGTAGGATTTGTTCTTTTAATTTTTTTTTCCTGTTCCCATCGTATAGGATAATGGAATAAATATATGTGCTTCTTATGTTGCAATATAAGGTCTTACTAGTTTACACAAAGTTGTGTGGAGACATGCCACTCCATTTTGTACAGAGATACATTTGACTCCTGTAGAGACCTGATGACAATATTTTTAAAACTTTACTGATTTTAAATATAATACTTACATTGTTCCACATAAAGTTACTTTTACAAGAGCATTAGCAGTGGAAGATTGTTCATCATAGCCTCTGCTTTTTAAAATAATATTATATTGAGTTCTGTGCATACAAGTCTTGATAAACTAGTTTGTTTGAGGTAGTGTGTGCCCGAGTTTCTTTATTTAAAAAAGTAGTTTTATCTTAATTGACCTTGGAACTCAAAATGCAAATCCAGGAAAAATGATCATAGGAGCATTCAGTTTTGAAGGGGCATTAGGAGGTCCTTATTCTGATATTCCTGCTCAAAAACAGGATCAGCTCAGAGATAAGACCAGGTTGCTCCAGGTGTTGCCCAGTGTGATCCTTAAAAGCTCCATGATGTGAATGCACAACCTCTGTGCAGCCTGCTGAGTTGACTGTCCTCATGGGGGCAAAAAGTTTTTTATTAGATCTAGCCTGAACCTTTCTTGCTTGCATGTTTCCTAAAGGATGGTTGAGCGGATGATTAGGCTAATACCAATACATTCTTTCTTGAGGGTATAATCTCTTTAAGACGTGGCATAACCTTTCAAGCTTTTCGATGTACTTCCTGTAACTAGGTCAGTAAATCATGATTAATGACCTGCTCAATCCCAAACAGGTGTTTGTCTAAGAAGGATACAAATCATCTTTCTCTTTCTCTCTTACCTTGGTATTGGTCCTTGCTGTTATTGATTGCCTTTTTTTTCCCTCTCCATGGCCTTCTGGTCTAGAAAAACTCAGTGGCGTAGAAAGTAAGCAACTTAGTGGTGGAACTCTGTCTGCAATAACTTACGTGTCAGAATAAATTACCCAATTTTAAAGAGACTACAGTTCTCTTTATAGGATCTTCTAAGATTTAACTTAAGAAAACATAAGCAGTGTACATTTAAAACTGGTTATTCATAAAATAGAAAAGTGATTATGTGAAGCACTTTTTCCCAAAAGAGAGAAACAGTGGGAAAAACCTGCTGCCTGATTATCTTCTGGAAACTGAATGGAACTAGAGAATAGCACAGTAATTTGTTCAGTTACAATGAATTAAAGACAGATGCCTAAATCTGTGTCCAGTTTTTCCCCATTGTGTGTCTGTCTTCAAAACATATGCTTGATTACGATCTCAGTACACTTCAGTCTTTGTGTACGCTATATATCAGGACAGCCTTGTAGTTATAATTGATTCTTTGAAGTATTTGTTGTTAATTTTAACTTTAATTGTCGCTGATGTATTTGAAACAACTTTCTTAATTTATATTTGAATCAAATCAGAAAAGCCTAAAGTTAACTTTATAACTGAAAAATGCAGGCCTAAAAGAAAGATCTGTCCCAGAACAGTCAACATCACCAGAATCCGAGGAGACCGTTCAGCCTGATGAACAGTCATTTGTCAGATCAGGTAAGGTTTCTCATAAACCACAGAAGAAATAAGAGACACAATGTTTCATTTGAATTATAATTCTGTTTCTCAGCATGCAAATTAATTTTTTTATTTCTTTGGGTAGAATATTAAATCTTTTATCACTTTGTGTTTATACACTATAACATTTAACTGGAGTGAATGTTAATAGCTTTCTATAAATCACCAACCATGAAAAGTTTATAGAAGGCACTACTGTCAGTTCTCATGGAACTATTTCACAGCAGAATAACTTTCTGCGGGTGTACGGTTGTGGTTTTGATACATAAGCAGCAGTATACACAGAATAACAGCGGATTCTCCACCTAAGAATAATAATAGATAGTATAGAATGCTAGATATAAAAATTTGTAAAATCATTCTCCTATTGGGTGAAGGAAAAAAAAGGAAAAACATAAATGTAGCTGTACAGCAGCCATTCCTTCTAAATATGACTTTTATTTTGTAGTATGAGTAGTAGAACTTTTTTCAGTTTCTGAAGTTATCTGATAATAGGAAAGTCTTTATTTCAATTTCAGTAATTGTGCATTTACGTATTGTTTTAAGTTAAACCAAAAAATTTAAATCATTTGATAAACTTATTTGAATATTCGCTTTTCTACAAAAACAGTAGTATATAAAAATACAGTAAGCATAGTTTTAGTTCTGAAAAAATAAATGTTAAAATACACCTTAAAATTATTAAAATTTATTGCGTTCAAGAGGAATTCAAGAAAAATGTTTTTTTATATGCTAGCTTTCAGATAGACAATTTGCATTTTAGTATTATTCAAAACATATCTTTTCTCATTCATGGAAGAGGCTTATCACTGATGTTTATGTGTACCTGACACAATAATCCACAAATGTGGAGCATATGGTTAATAAAAGGGAATATAGAATTTGTTTTAAAATACTTGAATTACTTAAGTTGTTATAATGTATATTATGTAATTTCCTTTTTGTTTTTCATAACTTTTTTACATACAATTTGATACTTCATTTGCAAATACAACAGGATTTTTTTTGTGACATTGAGTTTCTCAATGATAATTTCAGGACATTTATATGAAGGCGTTTGTACTTCTAGTACAAATCCCTGTTATGTCCTGGGTTTTAGACGATGATCACTTGTCCCTGAGATCGGTTTGGGATTTATTCTGCTATGAATTGCCAGGAGGAGACCTTGCTATTGCAATGTTAGTGTTTATTTTCCCTGTGTATAAAATGAACAAAACCACTCTTCTGCAAATGACATTCTATTGTCAAAAAAGACAAGCTAGTGCTGCAATCTAAATTATAAGAAAATAACGGAGGAAAGTGTCAGGGAATTTGAAGGGAATTTCTGGTTTGGATAGGTACCTGAAATTATTAATGTTACTGCCACTAAGAAAAAGTTGTATGCAGAAAATCCACTATAGATAAATTCTCCTGATTCATCTTCAGAATGATTTAATGCAACATGTTCTGTGTTAGACAGTAAACAAACCAAATTGTATTTATAATTACACGAGTTGCAGAGATTCACCAAGTAAATTTATAGAGAACTTCACGGAATTGAGTAAAGAATTTATGGAGACTACTAAAAGCTGCAAGACTTGAGTTAGTGTTTAGATTTTTGCACTTACCTTCTTTCCAACTTATAATTCTTTTAGAGCACAAGAATGCTGATGCAGAATTGGAAGAGGAAATTCAGCCTGTTCTTCATGAAGCTGTCCATTCTGAGCCTGGTAATGCATTAACACTTAAAAATCACTGAAAAATTTATGAACTTTGACATAGGCAAGACAAATCTCAGTCTGTTTTTGCTGTGCACTCAAAGTACTTTTGCCTACACAAAGCATTCTAAGCAAATATTTTGTAATTTCCAAGAAAAACTTGAAAAAATCAAATTCCCAATTTGTGGCTCTTTTTCTTAGAGGTGTTTGGCAGTAGTAGCTCAAATCAACTTCAGAACTTCCTAAAAAACTCTGTAAAGTGCAAGAATGGTTAAACAGGGTTTTTACTATGTTTCTCTTCATGACTAACAAAGGCACTGGTGAGTCAGTGCAGATGCTTTGGGTTCATACTATGGTAAGGGTAAGAGAAGTCACTTGTCCCCCTCTCTGCTCCCCAGCAGAGTAGTTGGAAAACATGGAAGGTATGTTGAAAGCTGAATATTTGGATGGAGCAGAATTTACCAACGATTGTGTATTCTCTAACAATCTGTATTCTCTATTAGAAGACAGAGATGAAGATTTAGATGAAAGCGTAAATGAACAGTGGCAAGAGAAGGAAGAAACACACGGAGAAACTTTTGAAGCTCCTGCAACAGATGACTTGCTCGGAGAATTAGAGAATGAAGTGACAGAGGAGTATGAGACACCAGACTCGTTTCAAAAAGGTATCCGAATGACTAAATATATTTAAAATTAAATGTTGACAAAAATGTGAACAGACAAATGGAAACTCTTCTCATTGTAAAAAAGTGACTCTTTAATTTCTGCTTGCCATGGAAAATTAGCAAATGTCAACTACTGCAAGCATTATTTAGCAAATAAATATTTTTAAAATCAAAATTGTATATTAAAACGCCACAAGTTGTGGAATCCAGCTGACTGTAAATTATTATATACTTACAACGGCGTGGCTTTCAAACAACTGAATTAATCTGGGTTCTAGCTGCACATTTCTCCCCAAAATAGAGGGTCTTGAATCATATCTATGGAATGTGCTTCTGGATTTTCTGGATTTTTTAACTAATTTTTTTAAGAGTTTGCTAGCAGTGGCTTTTGTGGACTTACTCTCAATATACTTCTAATACAGCTCTTCAAGAGAATGTTATAAGTGAACAATATTCTATGAATATATTATATTTTCCTTACTTGTAGACATTCACAGAGGCGAGTTTTCCGACAGCGGACTTGAATTTGGGAGAAAAAATTCTGCAGGGACAGTCATCTTTTTTGAGCAAATGTGTATAGAGTATATTCTCAGTAGTACATATATAAATTTTATTCTTTCAGCCTATTTGAATATCTCTGGCATTAGAATAAATTTGCTTATAATTTCTGCTCTAGAAATTTGACTATTCTTATATAATATTCTTTTATAGCATTTCCAGTGCCATGTACTGTTAAAAAAAAAAAAAAAAAGGGCATAAAATTTTTCATTTATGCTTATTTCTCAATTTCTCAGACACTGATCCTGTAGCAGATGATCTTGGAGCAACACAGCCTGAAACATTTGAAGTTCCAGGTATAGTTTTATTTTTCCAAACTCAGCAATATTAGTTTTATACTGAAAATTATACAAAAAAAAGGCAAAATAGAAAAATCTGAACTAGCATAGTAATATATCATTTTTGAAAATGTTTATTCGCCAAACATCTTATCTTGGATGTATCTTGTCTTGGATATATTTACTCTGAGGTGAATGTATCATAATTACTATGGTAAATAGTCCTTAAGGAGTAGGGCATGGTATGTAGGGGATGGTATGTATGGAAACTTTGCTTTCAGGTAGTGCATAAATTTAATTTGTACTTTGAGTTTCTGGCTTTTGCATGTGTTTGCAATCTGGATAGGCAGGAGATCTGTGGTTGTGCAGTCTAAGAAAGTGAGAATAAAGTTTATTGCTCTTACTTTTATTTTGCATTCTACAGTGCTGAGATACTTCTAGCCTTTATTTTTGTCAATAGTCTGGAGCTTGTGTTCTCACACAGAACCTGGCATCTTTCAGAAGCAGACTGTTTGTAACTTCAGGACTACTTAATATTTTATGGCCAATTATGCTATCAGAGAGTCAGTCAGCTCCAAGGACTAAATATGGAACTATCCTTGTAGTGTCCTTTTTGTGTACACCCTTAATTCATCTTTAAAGCTTTAGGAAATTTTGCGTGTAGGGGCATCCAGTTAGCTTCTAGTCATCTTCATCCTGTGTTTGGTACCTTATAGAGTGGTGTTGGCTTATTTTACCTATTAGTCCATCTGTTGATAAACATCAGATGGATATTACATTTTCCCTGCTGTCTGAGAAGTGTTTTTATCTGGCTACTAATCATGCTTCTTTATAGTATAGGCAGCCTCTTCCACTTATATCAAACATGGATTTCAGTTTGGGCTAAGCATTAAGCCAAAGATAATATGCCAGTTCTGGACTTTGGTCTTTTTTTATGCCAAATATGACGACAAAATATTTTTATTTGATACAGAAAAAAAACAACACTACACTTATTCCTACCCTTGTGGGAAGTTTCTGCTTTCCAGCTACCAATTTGGAGTCCTTGCTGCTATACTTCCAAAGTAAAAGGTTAAGTTATTTTACCTTCAGTGCCATGTGTTGTCTGATGGGTCATACTGAGTATAGAAATAACATCTCGAAGAGTTGTAGTCATAGATTTAGCGATGCAATGGGGAAATTAAAAAAAAAAAAGATAAATTGCTCAATATATATTAATATTTCTCAAGGTTTGTTTTCTGGCTCTTACTGGCAGTGGTTGTACTCTGCAGATTAGCACCAACATTAAGTAAAGAAACTACTTTAGAACTTTTAGAATGGGGGAAGATGATATTTTTGATTCATATTAGAGCTGTTAAAAATGTTCATGCAGACTTACAGCTCGCATGTATCTAATTTTCATACCAAGGGTATATCATAGGACTGGAAGGGAGGGTAGTCCAGCACCTTCCACTAGATTACTTATGTGTTTAGTTGCAAATGGATAGCTGTCACTTAATAGTTTTCAACTGGAGAGTTGCATTTAGCTATTGAAAGTTAAAATAATGCAATATTATATATATTTACTTTACAGTTTCATATGATTATGATATGGATGTAGAGAAGACAGTAAGTGATCCAGAAGCTCCAGGTTTGTAATTTTTCTTAATTTTAGATTGTAATATAATCAGTTGCTTTTTTAAACAGGCTTCAAAGTACTGTACTGTGTTCACTGTTAAATTAGTTTTATATTCATTTTTTTTCAAGCAGTTGAAAAACTGCTTGAAAACCTGATTTTTGCAGTGTTGATTTTGCTGTTTTGATGTTACTGTTACAGTTTTGAATAGAAGAGGCCACAAATACTTGCACAGCTATTTACTGGAGTAGTCCTCCAGCCTAATCAACAGGTTGTCAAAGACTTACTCTATTCATAATTCTAGGCCTAAATGAAAATATGCCTAAAATTATTATATTGTGATGTAGCTCCGGGGTGTGTTTGACAATCTGTCACTTCCAAATAAAATGTTGTTATATTAATTCTAAGTATGCCTAGTTCTCTTATTCTTGAGGTAAATAATATGTAACCTTTTAACTTTTTCTGTTAGCTACTTAGCTGTTGCATGAAAACTTGATTAGAACTTAAAATATTAAATATTTTTATTTAAGGTGACACTGAACTAATTTTAGAAGATGCTATCGAACATCACACAGGTACAGTGCAGTCTTTTATAGAACCTTATTGGATTTTGTCTCCTAAACAAATCCCCCTGCGTCTCCCCCCCCCCATGGAAGTCATATACAGTATCAGTTTCATAAGTTTATTGGTTTAAAAGTCATTACATCTTTATTTACATTCTGAAAAATACGAAGAATTACATGAATATTACTTCTTTGTAATGTGAGCCAAGTGGACAGAAAAATATTTTGAGGGTAAATATCTAGGAGAGTGTGTGCTTGTATTTTAAATTGCACAGAAATATTTCTGTGGATGAAAAAGCATGTTTGAAGATAGTGTATATAAATGTCAGGGAAAATGTCATATCTATAGGAAAAAAAAAGCATCACAAAATGAAGTTGTAAAATTTTGCTGTATAT
The DNA here is from genome assembly GCF_011077185.1 of Oxyura jamaicensis. NCBI lineage: Eukaryota > Metazoa > Chordata > Aves > Anseriformes > Anatidae > Oxyura > Oxyura jamaicensis. Next base: position 120,994,650 of record NC_048894.1, on the reverse strand, counting down.
AAAAATGATTTGAGTGTTTTCATTATGAATTGTAGGTCATTTGTAGATGTTTTCATGACTTATACAAGAAAACCATAATGATAGTGATGAATCTTTAAGTCTCCTTTGTGATGCCAGAAAATCATTTTTTCCAACTGAATCTTTAAAAAATCTTAGGCTTAAGTGAACTCTTAGTATTATGAACTGTAATACAGTATAAAATACTATAGATTTGAATATTTTTCCTGAATAAACTTGACACTGCATTATTTGTGTGGATTTTAATACTGAATTTTTCCTCTTTTAAACAGAGGATAGAGTTCATGGGGATTATAATGAAGAACATGGTATGAGAACTATTATATTTAGTGAAATGACAGTATCATAACCTTTATTTTACCACCATATTGTTCTGAAAGTCTTTAAGTACTGTGAAAGTGAAATTGCTTTTTCTTAAAATATTCCGTGCTGTCACATTATTTTATAACTTACGTGATAAGGGATTTTTGATGTTCAAATCCCCTGTGCATGTGGGCAATCAATCAGTCTTTAACACTAGAACAAGTGTAGAGTATACATATAGGTTACATTCCCATACCAGTCCCCTTTATCATGCTTTGTGCCTACATGGCATAAAAAGCACAGACTGTCCATTTAGAGCAAATATACACGAGACAGCATTATAGCAGCTATACTACCTAGTTTTCATCCCTGTTGTCTCCTGGCCTATCTTCCTTTGCACCTTTCAACCCTTTTCATGAAAACACACTCAGTTGAATGGAAAATGAAACACTTGCTCATTTCCTGGAGAAGGGAATTTCTAGCACCTGTGTTCTAAAGCCAAAAGATGGGATGGAAGTCATCATGGAGATGAGAAGTTTTTCCTCTCAAATGTAAGGCTAATGTTTTTGACGTTAGGTCTAAGAACAGCAGAAGTTCAATTCCACAAAAAGAATCGTTTTAAAGTTTCAGATGCAAATGTCAGAGAAATCAGCAGAAGTATATGCTTCTCTATTCTAGAGTCAATGCATCTTCTTGGTGTCTGTCAGATGTGTTTCTCCTCTTGCGGCAAACCCTCTGACAGTATTTTCTCCATTCTTGATACTCCCAAGAATTAACAGAAAGCTGAGAGGGCAGCACCAAAATGATTGTTAGCCAGAGCAGTTCAGTTTCTTTCCTGACTCTTTCTTTGTATGACTGAGTTCTTAATTAAGATCAGAGACCCTCTCTAATAGGATCACAGCTGCTATACTCACTTCTACTTTGCATGGTGTTGAGACAAACTGGAGGCCTATTGTACACTGCAGCCACTGTGTGTGTGCGTGTAGCATGTGGAAAGGAACTGTCTCTTCATACCTTCTATAGATATTACTAACATTAACAATTCCTTAGCTGAAAGGTTTGTATATTTTTACCCACAGTGAAGTGTGTAAATAAATAAATCATGTGATTATTGTGCACACCTTCCAATAGATTTTATAACTTTTTTTATATAGTTTGTAGCAATGAAACTAGAGAAAGAAAACAAGTTTTAGATTTTGATTAGAAACAAATAATTCTGTATTACTTTTTGAAAGTAAGTAAGAAAGAATATTTTTTAAGGAGTGGAGGGCGATCCAAGTGATGATTATTACCTCTTAAGATAAAACATGTAATTGTAGAAAGGATTTTTACGAATTTGATGTAAACAGCCTTTTACTGGATGAGAGTTAGCGTCTGTTAAGATAATGAAATTACCTGGGGCACTGAATGAACCGTGAAGTTTTTAGTTTTAAAATTCACAATCAGCTGTGCATTGAGAATTTAGGCAATAAATGGACAGCACTTTGTCCATTTTCAGACATTATTTAAAGTAAAATAATGGGTATTCTTAACCTATTTCTTGTTCAAAGTTATGAAAAATATCCTAGCTCTTTACTCAAAATACAGTGAATTATAATGTAGAGAATGATAGCTTTATTGTTGTCCTTATTTTCAATACTTCATCTGTGTGCATAGGAATGCTGAAATTTCAGCATTATGTTCACATTCGATATGTTCTATATGTAGAATTTCCCCTATGGGTACCAGCGAGGGTTCATATATCTAAGCATGCTCCAGAAGTAGAGGAAACCTTTGAGAGCTTTGCATTTGTCAAACGAGGAATGAATTAGATGCCTAACAACTAAACTATTTTTAGGATATTTTGTGTAAATCAACCACACTTTTTTTTTAATTTTCAGAACCAAAACATGAAGAGGAGACTGAGAGTCAAGATTCAGGTAGTCTATAGATGCATGCACGTACACACCTGTGTGTGTATATATACAGTTACATATATGTATATGGGGCGTATTAGAAAATCCTTTTTATTTCATATGTAGTTAAAATGAAATATCTCTACAATAAATGATATTGGAGTATGATTTTAAAAATCAGATAAATATTTTAGCAAACTTAGCACGAAGACTGTTATCTAAATAGCAAGGTGAATTTATATTGGAAGATAAAATCTGTGTAATCTGAAGATTACACTGAATCACAGTGTAACGCCAGTTATGGGAAATGTTCATTACAGCATCTATCTATATAGATATCAAGCCAGATTTCTGACTGTGAATTAAGACTCCTGATTACCATTCTCAAGGATTCTTCTTTAAATCTTGAGGTTGCAGTACTGAGACAAAATGGGGCATGTGAGGCTTCCTGCAGGTCTTTGGAATGCAGTCATTTGGCCTAGACACTCAACCTGCTTGCCGTGAGCCTGGCTCATAACCTTGTAACTGGTGCCTACTTCTGGAAGTTCGAAAAAATGTATCTTGCAGAAAGCAAATTCAGATTTTACAGGTTGCCAATACTAGCTCTGCTTTGGTGGATGCTTTTTGCTGGTGCTGTTTTTTAATTAGCTAAACCACTTAACATAATTTTAGTCTTTGGTCCACTTCCTATACTTTGTCTTCAAATATCAGCTCTTTTTAAAGTCATCTCAGATAAGCGAATGAAAAAGATCCAAATGTTTAATTTAGAATGAATTCAAGAAATGCTGTAGTGTAGATAAATCGTATCTGTTCTATTACATGTGTGATCATAAGCTTAAGAGGACAGCCACTGAGTTGAAAGGTGCCAAATTAAATTAATTTTTCCATGGAAGCCTCTGTTTAAATTGAACTTACTCTTCTTTCAGGAGGGAAAGCAGGATCCAGCAAAGAGAGATGTATTTTTATCCAAATAAAAATGCTATACAGAGTTGGAATTACTTAAAATAAATGTTTTAGAAGAACTACTATTTTGAATTTTACCGTGAAACACAATATTTATTTATATGAAAGGATGGTTATGCATATTGCATGAAAGTTCCAAAGCAGTTCTACATCCTATGTACTCCCTCTTGCTCTAACCTCTGTTCAGACAGAATGTTGGATTAAATACCAGCACAACCCTAAATGTCCTGTTCATGTAAATGTTCGTGTAAATATTTCTGTTTTTTCCCTATAAATATAGGGGGAACATGATGACAGAACAATGGTACATAGGGATAAGATGGGGGGAGGAGTGTTGCAGCAGTAAGCAGTGCAAAAATATTTAGCCATTTAGGTTTTTGGTTAGTGCTATTATTCACTACTAAAGCCAATCAGTACGAGTAAGCTTTTCAATAGTAAAGACATGCTTAGAAAGATTAAGGAGTGCTTTTTTTTAAAGTTACTGTGTTTTAATCCAAATGACATTTGTTTAGAGGCTATGATTTTTGAAATACAGCAGTTCTGTAGTGAAATGGGAAAGAAAATTCAAGGTATTTCTTTTTTCCCCTCAAAAAAGTAAAAGTTCATGTTTGCTTTTTTTCAGTTGTCTGTTCACAGTTAAGCGTGTCTGTGTGCTAGTTCTGTTCTTTGGTGTTTTATGCAAGTTTCATCAGTTTAGAACTTGACTTCATTATTACTCTGAATTGAATGTTTTTTAGCTGTGGAGGACCTTCCTGAGGAAGTACATGAAACCACAGAGCAAGGTACATTTTGTAATTGTGATCTTAGTGTTTTGGTAAAAGATTCTGATGCTGATGAAGAAGGGAAGAAGGAAAAAAACACCTAATTATATACTTTTATCTTTTCATACTTACAGGTGAAAATGTTGAAGATCTGGATATTGATAAAAAGATGTCAGGTATGAGTTTTCCTAAATAAAGAAAACACTTTAAGTCTATTTAAATCTGTTAATATAATTTTTATATATAGAAAAATATTGCAGGAAAACGTACTGCACGAAGTACTTAAAGCTTCAATTTGTGGAATAGAGTATGTTAATTTCCCAGATGACATCTCAAAAAGATTAAGTTGTGAATTCTTGTTTGTTGTGCTGGTGCCAGGGAATTTGAGATGAATACCGAATCAGATGTAATTTGAAGATTAGCTTCAAGAATTTAAAGTATCATTAAACAAGATTTTTTTCAAACATGACTTTAATTCAGTCAGCTAGAGATAAGTGATCTAAACAGTTTATTCTTGGCACAGCTTATAGGACTTGCTATATTTTCTTCAAATTTTCCATTTGAAAAATTTGTTATAATTAAATGGGAAACAAATATTAATGTTTGTACGAAAATAACAATTGCAACAAAATTACTTTTGGAGGGGAGTAATAGAAGTCATTAAGAGTGAAGAGCTATTTTTTTTAATATGAAATGCATTCAGTTGCCTTTGTTCTACTGTTAAATTGTTCTGCAGTTTAACTCCTTGTTTGATACTCATGGGGCTGAGTGGTTCATGAGGAATAAAAGCAAAATTGAGAACATACTATGTGTAACTTAAATCATTTGTTTTCTTTGTAACAGTAGAAAGTAAACATACAGAAGATAACCTGGCCACTGAACCAGAGGAATCAGGTTTGTATTTTATGTATTGCACATGAATTTGCTACTTATTTGTGAAGAAAAAAAAAATAAATTAATATTGTAGACAGGAATTCTACAAGAAAAATGCATTTATATCTTCTTTTCCTGCAGTGCTTTTTCGTATAAGGACAAACATAACTGTGTTGTTGGAAACTAGCCTGTTCTCTTTTGGTTTGCTGTGCTTTTTCTAATGCCAAAATTTTAAAAGCTTACATTGCACAGCTCAATTCTAGAAGTTGAGAGTGCTCCAGCTCAGAATAACTTACACCAATAATATTGGTCATATTAGGTCATACGAAGCTGAAGATTTCCTTGCTCTGCTCTGTGTTCCATACTCTGGAAAAAGAGCATATATATATAAGAAGCAAAGTGGAATGTTACCCCAGCTTTGAGCAGTGTACGTTACAGGATTCCTGAGTCAGAGCATATTTCAGTTTTTCTCTTCAGTTTTTCTTACCGTCTACAGTGAGTGAGTCTGGCTCCCCCTGTGCATGAATAGGGAGCTATGTGCAACCTTCAGTCTATTAGCAGCAATAGCAGTTAGTGACATTCCTCATTTAAACGTGCATCCTGGATTTAAAAGAACTGAATTTTCAAGTAAAATATTTCACAGTTACAAAAAATGACCATATTTAGGAAGTTATAATGTTCCTAGCTGTAAGCCCATATTCCAATAGCATATGAAAGTGGGAGGAGATTTGTGCTTTGGATAGTACAATTTCATAAGTTTGAAGTTTGATTTTTGAAACAGTGCAGTACTGAAAATCAAGTGCTTGCCTACTTAATCTTTCCCCTGGAAAAACTTAGCAGAGAAAAAATTAAAATCCCACTTCTGCAAAAATAATATTACAGAACAGGCTTGATAGGTTACTGTTATGAACATAAGAGAAAAAATGCAGCTTTTTGTAAATATTTAGTTTCATCAGTTTCAGTTGTTTGTGCACTTTTCATTTACAGAAATCCCTGTTCAAACTGAGGATTATTCAAATGATAATCAAATGGGTAAGTTAATCTTAAGTGTTCTTTTAAAGATATATATATATATATATATATATATATACATACAAAATATTCAAAATGTATATATGTATTTAAATTATGGCTTTGTGGTAAGTTCTGCACACCATTTCTGGGGAGGAGTGAAGGGTTATCATTATTGTCATTTGAAGTTCCTTCCTGTTTTTGAGGCAATAATTCTTATCTTGTACTGCATAAATGCTAGTGATGGCTATTGAGATATATGGAAGTATTCCAGATAAAACTGTGAATAGTTTTAAAATAAAACTTAATTTTAAATAATTTCAGAGAAAGTTGGATGCTTGAGCTGGAAAGGCAAAAATAAATGTTTTGTGTCTCAAAATTATGTGCATGCTGCCTTTCTAGGGTAACTGGTCATGGGATATTAATTTTACTTGTCTGTGTATCAGTCAAATCTATTGGAGTTAGACTGTAGTACATATTTTAGGCACTGGTCTGTAAACAAGATTGTTTTTGTCATGCTATTGCATTTTTCTTATGTAGCTGATTTTATGAACAGTAGCACTTCCAGCTTTTCTGTTGGCAGCCTGACAATAGTGTTTACCATTTTTAGAGTAGCTATGTAATGAATTAATGTCTCTGACAGGAGACTTTATACATTTAAAGACTGTATATTGTTAGATTCAGTCTGCTTTTTTTAGAGGTAGGTATTACAAGTCACTTGTTGGCTCTTTGTAACAATGTAGTAGGGGTACTATCTCTCAGCAGGAAATCACAGCAGCTGCAATCCAGGAACCCTGGGTGCTCTTTGTTTAGTTCTTGTTAGCCTGAATGCCCATATAGTGTGGTTGTTGGACAAAGGAGTTTTCGATCACCTTTGTGCATTGGTTAATCCTTGCAATATGCCGAAGCTCTGAAGTGGTATGGTGATTTCACAGTAATTCTGTGAGACTTTTCTTTCCTTGTGGGGAAGGAAACTTGTATTTGATACTTAGACATGTCAAAAGTAGCCCGAGAAGTGAAAAGCACAGGACATCTGTGTGGTGTCGCAGTACAGATTAGTTCACGTTTTAATTTACAAGTTGAACCTTAACTGAGGTGATCTGAAATACTTCTGTCAATACATAAGTGCTTTTTCTGAGAGAGAGCTTTAAACTAGGTATGAAAGGGAACAGGGGGGAAATGAAGCTTGATAGAGATGAGCCTGGGGGAGCAATCCCAGGGTACAGGGTGAGGGCAATGGCTCAACTCAAGTGCATCTACACCAATGCACACAGCATGTGCAACAAGCAGGAGGAGTTGGCAGCCATTGCACGGCAGGCAAACTACAACCTAGTCGAGTTTTGTGGTGGGACCAATCCCATGACTGGAGTGCTGCAATGGGTGGCTACAAGCACTTCAGAAGGGACAGGCAACGAAGGAAGGGTGGTGGTGTGGCTCTCTATATTAGAGAGTGCTGCGATGCTATGATGCTATTGAGATTGGGGTTGGGAATGAAAAGGTAAAGTCCCTGTGGATAAGGATCAGGGGTTGGCCAACAAGGCAGACATCCAGGTGGGGGTCTGTTATAGACCACCAAACCAGGATGAAGAGATGGATGAGGTGTTCTATAAGCAGCTGGTGGAAGTCGCTCAATTGCCAGCACTTGTCCTCATGAGTGACTTTAACTTCCTGGACATACGCTGGAAATACAATATAGTCCTGAGGAAGCGGTCTAGGAGGTTCCTGGAGTGCATGGAAGACAGCTTCCTGACTCAGCTGGTCAGTGAGCCTACCATAGGGGGTGTCCCGCTAGACCTGCTGTTCATGAACAGAGAAGGCCTAGTGGGAGATGTGGTGGTAGGGCGTTGTCTTGGGCAGAGTGCCCATGACATGGTAGAATTCTCTATTCTTGGTGAAGTCAGGAGGGGGGTCAGTAAAATTGCTACCCTGGGCTTCCGGTGGGCAGACTATGAATTGTTCAGGACACTGGTAGGGAGGATCCCTTGGGATTCAATCCTGAAGGGCAGAGGGGTCCAGGAAGGCTGGGCGCTCCTCAGGAAGGAAGTCTTAAAGGTGTAGGAGCTGTCCCCATGTGCTGTAAGATGAGTTGTCAGGGAGGAAGACTGGTGTGGCTGAGCAGGGAGCTTTTGCTGTGTGTCTGGGAGAAAAAGAGAGGTTATGTCTGGTGAAAGAAAGGGCAGGCAACTCAGGCAGAGTACAAGGAAGTTGCCAGCATATGTAGAGAAAAAATCAGGAAGGCCAAAGTCCAGTATGAGCTCAACCTGGCCACTATGATTAAGGATAACAAAAATGTTTTTATAAATACATTAATGACAAAATGAGGGCCAAAGAGAATCTTCATTCTTTACTGGACTACTTAAGGATAACGAAAGGCTGAGGTTCTTAACACCTTCTTTGCATATGTCTTTACTAGCCAGACCACTTATCCTTGAGGTACTCAGCCTCCTGACATGAAAGTCTTGGATGGGGAGCAGAAGAACCCCTGCACAGTTCAGGTGGAAACAGAGACTTGCTGTTCCATCTGGACTGTCACACATCCATGGGGCCAGATGGATGGTGAGGGTGTCAGTGGATGTGATTGCTGAGTTGCTTTCCATTATCTATCACTGGTCATGGTCATCCAGAGAGGTCCCAGATAACTGGAGACTTGCTAATGTAACTCCCATCTGTAAGAAAGACCGTAAGGAGGACTCGGGGAACTACAGGCCTGTCAGCCTGACCTTGCCACAAGGAGAGGTGATGGAACAGCTCATCTTGAATGCAATCACGCAGCATATGTGAGACAACCTGGGGATCAGGCCCAGCCAGCATGGGTTCATGAAAGGCAAGTCCTGCCTGACCAACCTCATCTCCTTCTATGACCAGGTGACCCGCCTGGTGGATGAGGGAAAGCCCGCTGACATAGTCTACCTAGACTTCAGCAAGGCCTTTGACATTGTTTCCCATAGTATCCTCCTGGAGAAGCTGGCAGCCCATGGCTTGGACACGTACACTCTTTGCTGGGTTAAAAACTGGCTGGACAGCTGGGCCCAGAGAGTGGTAGTGAATGAAGTGAAATTCAGCTGGCTACTGGTCACCAGTGGTGTTCCCCAGGCGTCAGCGTTGGGGCCCATCCTCTTTAATATCTTAATTGATTACTTGGATGAGGGAATTGAGTGCACCCTCATTAAGTTTGCAGACAACACCAAGCTGGGGGGAAGTGTTGGTCTGCTGGAGAGTAAGAAGGCCTTGTAGAGGGACTTGGACAGGATGGGTTGATGGGCAGAGGCCCATGGGAGGAGGTTCAACATGGTTAAGTGTTGGGTCCTGCACTTTGGCCACAACAACACTATGCAGTGCAACACTATGCAGTGCTACAGGCTTGGGGCAGAGTGTCTGGAAAGCTGTGCAGAGGAAAAAGATCTGGGGGTGCTGATTCATGCTCGCCTGAAATTGATCTGGCAGTGTGCCCAGGTGACCAAGAAGGCCAATGGCATCCTGGCTTGGATCAGGAACAGTGTAGCCAGCAGGACACCCTGGAGGTAATCATCCCTCTGTACTCTGCTCTGATGGGGCTAACCTCAAGTACTGTGTTCAGTTTTGGGCCTCTCAGTACAAGGACATCAAGGCCCTGGAACATGTCCAGAGAAGGGCTAGGAAGCTGGTGAAGGGCCTGGAGCACAAGTCCTGTGGGAGCGGCTGAGGGTAGTAGGGTTGTTTAGTCTGGAGAAGAGGAGGCTCAGGGGAGACATTATTCATCTCTACACCTACCTGAGAGGAGTTTGTGAGGAGCTGGAGGTTGGTCTCTTTTCACAGGTAACTACTGATAGGACTAGAGGGAATGGCCTCAAGTTGTGCCAGGGCAAGTTTAGGTTGGAAATGAGACATTTCTTCTCAGAAAGAGCAGTCAGGCATTGGAATGGATTGCCCAGGGAAGTGATGGCATCACCATCCCTGGGGATGTTTAAGGAAAGGTTGGATGTGTACTTAAGGGCATGGTTTAGTGGGTGACATTGGTGGTAGGGTGATGGTTGGACCAGATGATCTTGGAAGTCTTTTCCAACTTTAACGATTCTATGATTCTGTGATTGTGTGTTGAAATATTGAAAGCAGTAAGTGTATAGATGCCCAATAAAAATATTCAGTTTCTTAATGAGTAAAAAACATTTTAAACCAAGGTTATAAACAGTGTAAGAAAAAGTAGTTGTTACTTTTAACAACATTGGCAAGAAGTTCAGTGACTATAGTGTTGATTCTGTTGCTTTGTTGTCCTTTTACTTGAAACTGTAGAACAAGAAAAGATACATCTGTTTTCTTGCAGAAAATGTTGCTGCCTAACAAAAAGGCTATAATGAGACTACTGAAAATTTTCAGCAGTAGAAAATTCTGCATAGCATCAGTTATACTGATCTGAGGATATAGAGATGATCTTGACTTAGACGTACTGTTTTGAAACCAAATTCAAACTCTAGGTATCAACTTGAAATCTTTGAATTTTTTCATGGACCATGTTTCTGTCACTGTTTGTGCTGTAATTTATGACTCAATTTTGCAGCAGCAAGTGCATTACCTACCTTCACAAAACAATAATAATATCAATAATTTTATAATATTAATCTTAATAAATAATATAATCTTATAATAATATTAATAATCTTACATGTATTACACAGTAGTAGATGGTTTTACAAATATTCTATTTGTGCAGCTTCCTTTAGTTCTAAGTGGACTTTTGAATGTATTAGTGGAGTTGAACCTAGTTGGCCTCTAGGGAAAAGTGAAGGAATTGATCAAAACCTATTTATTTAGTTACTAAATATGAGTAACTATTAGATGTATTAGGTGATGCTTGTGATTCTTCCTTTATGAAGCAGAAAATGAAAATAATCTGATCAGAACAAAATCTGCAATAGTATACTAAAATACTGAAAGAGATAAAGTATTTTGTATAGTTATGTAAGAACCACTTTGAAGGCAGAAGAGTCATCAACCAGTTGTGTATCATATTTTATAAAAAGCTTAACAGCATTCAAATTATATAGCATCTCTAACAATTGAGAAAAGAAGCAGGATATGCATAAATAGGAATGCAATCATTACAATTATGGAATTTTCCTATTATAAAGTATGTTTTCCTGCCTTCTTTAAATGAGAAAGATTGGAGGAAACATTATTTTCATAATATTTTCCTCTTAGAGGACAAAATTCGTATTTACTAGGAAGTCAAAAATTATTTTTATGTATTTTTTTGATACAGGATTCAGTATGTTTTTGTTGTTGTCAGAATTCCTTTCTCATGTGATTTAATTTCATCAGTTACTCTAAGTAACTATTTCCTGTTAATCCAGCAATAATAATAGTAAAGTTGATTGTACTAGAAACAATTAAGTACTCTCTTATGAATGAAGAATGCCAATATACATATATGCACTCTGCAAATATGTGAAAGATGTGTATATATAACTCTTTGTAATGAACATAGCTTCTGGTGTTTTAAAGATACTTAGAAAGGTCACTATAGACTCTTTATTCTCAGTTAATATAAATACATGCAACTTCGTTTGGTGCACAGTGGTACCAGTTTGTATCGGGTTAGAAACAATTGTTTGATTTTTATCTGAAACACAGGAGCTTACTTGTTTTGGAAAGAGAACAGGAGGTAGTTCAGAAGATGAATTTAGTTGTAAGATGCATTCTCACATTCTCAGTGGAAAGAAATTGAGTGTGGGATTTGAATATGCTGGAGTGCAAGTTAGAAGTTTTTGTTTTCTTTTTTTTTTTTTTTACTGACTTCAGGGCATATTACCAAAAAAAATAATAGTAGGCAACTGCATCTTTACATATCTGTATGTGCTGTTTTCCAATTCCCCAAGTTTACTTCTAAAATTATTACTGGTATTACTTGTCAACAGTAGGCTAGTTTAACCGCAATTTATATTTACACACTAATACACTTGAGTGGTATAATAAGCTAGCTTTTGAAACATTTAGGATTTCCAATTAATCCCATTTTACATTGGCTTATAAATTACAGTGGTTGTGATAGCATGGTATTTTTTGGGATATATTCCAAGGGAGACATACTACAGTTCTTTGGGATACTTTACTCTTTGGATTTTTATCCCTCTTCTGTATGTTCAGATTTAAAATATGGTTTTCCCCTTTTGTCTTGTATCCTTGACACTTTTATAACACTGCATTAATCCCATTTGCTGAAATCCATTATTTGTAGAGAGGTTTCCACTTAACAACTATGACCCTTCCTCCCTTCATTCCCTGGCTCCCCTTTTCTGTTGTACCTGTCCTTGATGTTAAAAAGGGGGAGAATAAAAAATGAATTTGTAAAGGAAATCTGGGCCACCTCACAAGGTGAATGAAGTGCCATATGCTCAGGAAAAAAGTACATAAATTATTGCGTAGATAATATTTGAAACTGTATATTTCCCACCTTCTACAGCAACTTTGTGTATATTCATTATGATAACTCCTAGAAATTATAACTTTCTTAAAAGTCTAATACAAAGTTGCATTTTTTAGATGTTATGATTAATTTTGTTTTAGTGTAAGTTGTGTTTTGGTTGGTCCTTTAATATAGATTTCCCCTTATTTTTTCAGATACTTAAAGCTTCAAAAGAAAGTCCCTACATCAGGAGGACCAGCCCTAACCATACGCTACAAAGGGGAGAGCAGATGGTTGTAATAGATCTTATGATATAATTACTGAGCAGTTCAGGATTTGGGGAGCAAACACTAAGATATTGTAAATGGGTTGTAGCCAACTGTCATTTTAGTAAGCTTTTTTTAACACTTGGATGTTTAATTTACATTCCTGTCTCTTTTTTTTTTCTCTGGAGGTCAAGTTTAGTGAATTCATTAGTTTTATTTTTCTTCTGTGTTCATGACAGAGTTGTGACTTTGAACTACATTTCATATGTGCTGTTCAAACGATTGTTAATATTCTATTTATAAAGTAGCAGCAAGTACATTTTTTCAGATTTTAATATATATCTTTTGTTGTGGATTCATACAGTGTGTACAGAGCAGTTTGAAACATAATATTAGGAATTTTAAAATGTTTTATAACTGCTGATATAGCATACAGACTAAACACATTTTATTGGAAACACTAATCAGACACACTATGCTGTGAAGTTTTTGACTTGTATCTCTTTGCACTGACATTATTACAACAGATACACTACGTGATTTTCAGGTGATTGAAAATAGCCGAACAATATACTGTGTATGTTTAATTCACGGTAGTAAAAGGGCAGATTACTAAATTACATTATTTTTTTTTCAGAAATCTTTAGTGTGTGCATTAAAACTTTTTATTTATATACATTTGGTTTTGAAGAAAATTTTTTTAGAAACTACACAATAGCCCAGCAGGGAGTCAGTGTAAATTGAAACAAAGCAGAATCACCAGAATCAGGTTGATTTCAGGAAAATTATCATACTTATCCTACCAATATAATGATTTTTAAAGCTGGATGTAGGAAACTGTATTCAGTTAACTACTAAAAAAAAAAAAAGTTAAATTTGCATAAATACTGAATCTGTAAATCTATATAAATAAATTCAACCTTAGGAAAAATAGGATATCAAAATCTAAAACCTACAATTGTAAATGCTCTTGTAAACGGTACACAACTGAGTGATTTAGAATTTTAATTCTAGAAGTGTACTCTTTACCTGTTCCATGCTGCTGTTCCAGAATTACAAAGACACACTTCATTCTTTGGCATTTTGCATGTGCTCCTTTTTGGCTCAGGAATAATTGCTGTGGTTTTAAAAAAATTGCTAAGTCTAATGTGAGAGCTTGGAAGAAACAAATGTTTAAAATCAATTTGTAACGCTAACAGCGGTTGCCTTTTGGTTGACAGGGAGATTTTAAACTTCTGTAACATATGAACTGAAGTCAGATTTTCAGTTGGGTTTTCAGTTGCTTACAATTCTAGATAAAGGGACATCATATACTCTGGCTTTTTTTTGTTGTTGTTTGGGACTTCAGTAAGACTCCATATAAATGAGTGTTACATATGATTAGTAAACATAGAGGATGTTAAAAGTGACCTGTTTAGACTTTCAAGAAAGCAATAATACTCTTAGACTGTGATGTGGTTTGGGATGGGATATACTCAAATTTACCTGTGATTATGAATTGCAGAGCAATAATTTTTACAAAGCCATATTTTGTGATGAAGCTTGGGAATAATTTTAGAACGGTGAATGGAGGACTTTTTATATAACAGTGGCAGCCTACTTGTAGACTAACAGGACTGTGAGAGTATATTATGCTGTGATCAATTTTCAAGTATTTTGTAACTGGGTATGTGATTTTTATGTGCTTCATGTTTACAAAAATATGCCAGGCTGGGCAAGGTCAAGAGGACTATTAAGAAAAATGTATATTTCATCTGTTTTAATGTTTGGCTGCAATAAAACACAGAAGAATATACTTGTCTTTCTAGTGTCATTATTTTTTCCAAAGTGTAGTATCTATTAACTGTGGTTGATAAGTATTTGCCTCAGCTACTAAATAATCTTATTAATTTCCAAGTTAATTATTTGAATTTTTAAAAATGCATTTGAAAGTAAAATCTACAAAGAGGAGGAAATCTAGAAAGCAGAAGTAATTTTTATTTTTAGGTGGTAGTTAGTATGTGATAGGAATGTATGTTACTCTAAGCTCTGTCTTTTATTATGGTGTTGTGTGTCTTCTTTTGGACTATGAGCTACTAGGCAACTAGTTTGGCCTCAGTTTTGCTCACTACATGTAATTTATATTTGTAACTTAAAATGGATAAGAAATTACTCTGACTTCCTGGACATGTCTTGCCTTTGTTAAAGATACCTACTTTTCATGGAAAATATTCTATTTTATGGTCTGTAATCTAAACTAAAAGTCTAAGAAAGGTGTTGTGTCTATTCAGTTCTGTGCTTCAAAAGAAGCTTCCCTGAATTTTTAAGACTTTACACAGTTCTGTATTTCAACATTAAAATATAGTTGAATAAAGAACTGTAATTAAAAAGAAAGTCCCCAAAATTACATCGTTCTATTTCCCACATTGCTACATTTCTTCTTGTCATATCTCAATGAACGTACAAAATCTTGGATCCAGTTGCTGTTTTGGAAATCTCAAGAAGACATACCAATAAGGAAAGCAAAATGTAAATAAAAGCAGGATATCAAAACACAATTTTAATGTTGAAAATTTACTACAATTTTAAGTGACTTTTTCACATTCTCAGTAACTGAAGATATAACCCAATTGTTTCTAAGAAGTAAAGAAAATTGATCAGATCAGCTTTTGAAAAGATACTGAAAATTTCATATATTTACTGAAAGTCGTAATGCAGTTCCTAGTGCTTAAAAAATTACATGTGTAAGTACCACTATATTATACAGTTTTTCTGTTGATTGGGTTACATGTAATGACTACAAGATATGAAATACATTTTAGTTGTGACTTGGGTTATTGCTTCACATTCATTCACAAAAACATGGGCTTACTGCAATGTGAAAAATAAATTTATTCTATATAGTAAAAACTTTCTTGGGAATACTTGGCACATACTATGACACTATGATAGCAGCTCTAAGCTAGAGAGACTGTTTAAAACAGTTTTGTCTATAACTTTTATCTAGACTTGTTTTGATCAAAACTGGGAATTTGAGTTAAGGATGAGAGTGATTCGAAGAGCTACCACCAAATTTTCAGTTTGTGCTATGACTCATTTAAGTTGATGACTAAATAATCTGGAGATAAACTATTGTATCCCTGTCTTTGAGATAGAGCATGTTTTTAAACCTTTGTCAGAAATGGCATAATTGATAACGTTTGCACCATCAAAGTAAGGAAGAGACCAGTTTGGAGAGAATAAAGCAATATGCACTGTAGCTGATGCTGAAACAAGTTCTTAGTTGAGCATGGTGAGAACTGAGCGAAACAAGATCTTCAGAACCAGCAAGTTCCAGTTTTGTTGAACTTCAAAAGCAGCTACTTAGAAGGAGAATTTGGAGTACAAAAAGATCACTGGAGAGGCTTTATTGAAACTGGTGGCGGCTAATTTAGCAGAATACAGGTTGGAAGAAATCTAGGGGAATTTGGATAAAAGATCCTGATACGTAAATATAGACAGCAATACATAATATATTGTATTCAGTAATACAGAAGTCAAGAAATGGGAGACAGGAGCAGGTTTTAGAGTGATAAGCTCATACCTTGTTCTTGCTGTGATATAACAGAACTTACAGAAACAATGGAAATGTCAGAGATGGGCAGAAGAGGGTCACTGAGTATCCTAGAGGGAGTAAGAGAAGAGGTCACGTGGGATATTAGGGTTGCTGATAAGGGAAAAGATACGGGGAAACTGGATGGTTAAGTAGCATGATCTATCATGGTTAGTTATCCTGTAATGTGTTTATCTTAAGTGTTTTGAGGTGGTAAAATAATAGAAATATGAATATGTAACCTATTCTCTCTCATCTGGAGCTGTGTTACTGCTTTTTAAAATACAGTATTTTGGATGGCATACTGACAGGTGGATACATCTCATTTCTTGTCATGTGTGTAAAAAAAACATTTTTTAGCAAGTCCTGAACAATGCTTTCCTTAATATCCTATTAGAGTAATAATATCCTCCCAGTTATTCCATAGTATGTAACTGTTTCTTTTCCATTTCTGTCAATTTAATTTACTATCTGGATTTCATGATGTAGGTGAATGACTTTCAAAGTCACTGTATTTATTTAAATTCTCATACCAAATCAAGTTAATCCTCATTATGCCTTGTGCGGAATGTGAAGTTAAGGTGTACTGTATGCACATCCCGGAGTAGCAGTTGTCTGCCTGTAGTAAAGAGGTGGACAGGAATTTCCTCAAAGACAGGAGGAAGAAGTAAAAAGCTATCTGAATGCACTTTATTCTCTGTGAAGTTTATTTTTGAAGAAATCAGAAGCAATGATAGTATCAGAATTCTAAGGCAAGACACTCGAAATATTATAGAGTATAATAGGATTGAAAAGTGGTAGGAGTACAGTAAAAGAAGAAAGAAACATGTTTCTGAATGTACCTTCTAGATGCCTGATTTTGATACAAGTATTTCTATGGTTTTTCCTACAGTAGTGCTTAGTTAACAGCTGAGTGCATGAGCAAATGTTCACAAAACATTTGGTTTAAATTATTTTAAATGTTAAAAAGTAAGTCAAGAGCTTCCAAGTGCCCAAGTCATTTCTGAACAAGGCTTAGGTTCCCAGTTGGTATGAATGTTTTTTACTTTTTAATCAAATATATATACTTACGTGTTAAGATAATATTCCCATATTCTCAAAAGTTTCTAATAAATGAACTTCTTTTTCTTCCAAAATAGCTTGTGTGTAGTGTTTCACTTAAATCTGCCAACTAAAGGGGAGTCTACCAACTGTCCAAAGGGGAAAGTTTATAAAATATTTTGTCACAGAAACAATTATGCAATATTTGAAGCATCTGCAGAGAAAGACCTTTTATGTAATCATAGTTCAGACAGTAAACTATGCTTGCTTTTAAAATAAAATGAAAGAAGAATCAAGTCCAGTTAGCACAATCATATTTTGAGTCTGAACTATAATTTTATTTTAACTTTCTTATCCTAAACTCTTAACATAAATTCACTTCAATGGAATTATATTTTTAATATTCTAGGAAAAGGTGAAAAAGAGACTGAACAAGACAAAGCAGAAAAAGGTAAGTAAATCTAAAAGTACCATGCCACCCTTCTGGAATTTGAAAGCCCTTTTTTCTGGGAGAACCGATTTAAATTAGGTTAAATAGTAGTGACACTTAGTTCTTGTATACATTACACAGATAAGTTGGGAGTTGAGTAAATGTGCAGTGTGCAACTGTTTTTGTAAGTAAACAGTCAAAACCCTGACAGTAATTAATTCCCCTCTTGCACAGTTGCAGGCTGCAGTTAGAAACTTCAGCTGTTTCAGAACTAAAAAGTGTCAATGTCCTGCTCCCCAGGTGACATTTCAGGGGTCGTAGCGTCACCACGTAATTCGGACATCCCAGGGTGAGAGGCAGCCGTGAGCTGCCCTCAGCTGGGAGCAGGGCTTGTGCAGCACCTGGCGGACCTCGTGCAGCCTGAGGGGAGTAGAAGCAACCTGTGGATAACAGCATTTAATAGCTCCAGCGTACTGTCACGTGACTTGACTTTTACCTGCATTACTGGTTGATAAATTGTAGAATCACAGAGTCACAGAATTGAAGGGTTTGTAAGGGACCTCGAAAGATCCTCGGGTCCAACCCCCCTGCCAAAGCAG
Organism: Oxyura jamaicensis; assembly: GCF_011077185.1. Lineage (NCBI taxonomy): Eukaryota > Metazoa > Chordata > Aves > Anseriformes > Anatidae > Oxyura > Oxyura jamaicensis. The sequence continues at coordinate 120,976,540 of NC_048894.1, read as the reverse complement.
GTTCCTCAGAGCAGGCTGCCCAGGTAGGCGTCCAGACAGGCCTTGAATATCTCCAGAGAAGGAGACTCCACAACCTCCCTGGGCAGCCTGTTCCAGTGCTCTGTCACCCTCACTGAGAAGAAGTTCTTTCGCATGTCAGTGCGGAACTTCCTGTGCTCTGTCTTGTGGGATAAACAGATGCAGCTGTGGTATAGGGCAGATATATCCATCCTCACTCAGAAAACACTGCTTGGGATAACTTGCTAGATGCTTTATAAAAACAGCAGGTAGCACTGAAATCAGCATGCTTCAGCTCAGTGGTACCCAGTACGGGTTAGGTAAGAACCTACAAAGGCAGGTTTGGTGGAAAAGTGAGTGGTGCTGCTGAGTACTGTGAGTCTTGTCTTCCTACACTGACATCGCTGTTAACTGTGTCCATCCCCTATCGCTGCTTTGCACGACCTATGTCATTCAGATAGAGTTCTGTATCTCTCCCTTGCTGTATCGTTGCAACTGACGACAGACAAAAACCTCAGGGTCTGTGTGTGCATCCTTTTCACTCAGGGAAGGCCTAGTGCATGCCATGGGTAGCTCCTCTTTTATTTCTAGGGGGAGGTAAAGGGAGGCAGTGACTGTTGGTGTCCTTTTTCATCCTCCTCCTTCTCCTTTTTCATTCTTTCTCACTTTTTCTCTATGTCCATTATATTTGATATTTGAGTGCTTAGCAATACTACTTCTGTGTTCTTTTGGTGTCTGTGTTTTGTGTATTTGCATTCTAAATACAGACTTCTGGCAAGCCATATAGACATTATATTGAAATACTTAATATGCTCAATGCAAGCATTGCGTTTGAAAAAGAAACCGTACCATCAGCTGGTTTATTTGGGAAGCAATGCAGTTATATCCCCATTTCTAATTACAGAAGGCTAGGTTTGGTAGTAGGCAAAAACATTGTGCTAGCTTCATTGAGCTGCTGAAACAGTAGAATAATTAGACAAGTAATAGCTGTCCAGTATGAATAAGAAGCATTCACAAGTAAAAAGTAAATAAATTAATTGGCGGGGGCGGGGGGGAGGACATTATAATTTTTTGTTTATTTGCTTGCTTTTTAATAGGAGCAAGAACATAACAGGTATCAAACTTAATCACATTTGCTTTGTTTAAACACAGTTGTAAAAGTTGTTGAAATACAGGAATTGTATGGTTCCTCTACAGACACAACATCTTGAAAGACAAGTAGCAACTTTTTAATAGATTCTTCTCCCTTGATGCCCTTTAGAACAGACAAACACCAGATACCATTTTGCTACTTGTCTGCTTCTATTATCTATCTGCCAAAGTAGCTTTCCTGAATGCAAGCAACATAACACGTCCAAGGAAGAAGTTTGGTTCTGCGCTGCTGAGTTGCAGAAACATGAATATGGTGTTAGTTACTTAACTAAACATCTTTTTTTTAAAAAAAAAAAAAAAAAAAAGTATATTGTGAGGGAGCTGATACTTCTAGGTTAAGTATGCCTGACAAGGAAGAAAAATCCATTATCTCGAATGAGGAATTGATACTTATTTGTTATTATCTTAGAGATAAATGTTTGTTTTTCTAGGCTTTCTTCCAGCAGACCATAATAGATACTTAAAATCAACTTCTAATTTCTGTGTTAACAAGCTTCTCTGGAAACTTCTCTAAAGAAACAAGCAACAAACCAAACAAAAACTCGTATGTGGTGTACCATTACTTTAAGTTATCTCTCTTACATCTGTAAGAATGTGATCAGACTTTATATTTTGTCAGGGAACTGAAAGGGCTGGTGCGTCTGAAAAATAATTCTTTAAAATATTTCACAGGTAGTACAACTGAGGGCATATATACCGTATCCATAGGACATCTTTCCATATGATGTCTTTTTAGTTGTATTTGATCCCCATAGGCTGGCAAAAATTAAATTTAAGAAGGAGCTTCAGTTTTCTGCTTTAGCTTGTATTGGCATGTATCAATACATGTATCGATCAAAACTGGAACAGGTGTTTTCTGTGGTGAATCTGTTTTTTTCGTACACCGAACATCAGTATATGTAACAATAAATATAATTTTCACTTTTCAAAACTGGTGAAATATAAAAGTGAAAATAAATGCCATCTGGCTGAAGCACCAAGCTGTGTTACATCAGGGACAGAGTATACATAAGCCAGTCTTAAGACCGTGTCATTCCCCAAGCAGCCCTGCAAGTGTCATTCTGATAACCGGGTTAACATTCAGTTCAGTTTACTCTAGGTAAACCTTTGAACAGGATATGTAGGATTCCATTGATACCAGTAGAAATCTAACCTGTACGACTTGTGCAGTATTAGGTGCTATTCTTGCTAAATGTAGGTTTTTGCTGTAGAGTAAGAGGAACTATACCCTAAACTCCATTAACAATCTTAACCACAGCTTCACTAGCTGTACATTTAACTTGCACATTTAACTCACCTCCAGCACTGTCACTTCAGGCTAGGTGAGCTGAGTTGCATATGTGCAAGCTCTGTTTTTAAGGGAGCTCTATTTATTTACATACTTAGATATTTAATTATAGCCTCCATTAAATATAAGCTGTTGGCAGGATGTTGTGCTTGATGGAAGTGCAGTTCTCAAGGTCCAAAAGTGCTGCAAACACTATGTTGAACTAAATTTATAAGACACTAGAATATTAGTGTGTACATTTGTATGGCAAATCAATAAAAAAAAATCTGGTCTTGTCAAAAGGATGCTTGATTCTAGCCTGTGAATGAAGCCAGAAGACTTTATGGTGAAAGGGAGAAGAGAATGGTGAAAAGACATGCCAAAAATAAAATTATCATTCTGCAATTGTTTCTTATGATCAACATTAAGTAACCAACAGTAATTTCAGACAGAAGACCCTGTAGAATACTTTTTACTGCAAGGGAAATTGTTCTGGAATAACTGCAGCTAAAGATTTATTACAGTCATTAGATTTCATGACTTTATTAGTCCCTAAAATGCCTCATTTTTTTTAATGGTCTGATTGCTTCCCCAGATAAGTTGATTACAGAGGTTTTTCCTGTTCTACTAGCACAGTTTAGAGAGATCTTTTAATTATTGTAGTGCTACTGTCTTTAAGTTGTCTACATGCAGTTACTGGGTTTTTATACCTTTCAAGTTTTCTTTTATAGAAGCCCATAAAACAAGGGGATCACTTTTGCTATCTGTAACTCGCCTAATGAGCTTCCCAAGCAACAGAACAATGGCAGAAGATTTTCATCATCAAATTCTCATCCCAGTGCCCACTGAGAGACAGCACAACTGCAAAAACTAATTTATCTAGTGATACGGGCCAAGCGTGAGGAAGGAAGACAACTGTGTAAGCAAATTGTGAATTTTAGGTAAAAGCAATGGGCCTACTAATATATATGTATATTTTTCAGCCCATAACTGAAACTTTCAAACTTGGACTGGGAAGGTAGGAGTATCTGGGGGGAGAGGACAGGGATGAGTAAAACAGAAGGTCACAAAAATCATTGAGAAACTTTGGCAGGGTATCACAATCCGTATGTATTTACCATTTCCTTGTGAAGTGCCCATTCACAAGTTACCAAGAGAGTTATTACAAAATTTATATTACAGCAGAGATAGGAGTTTGTTTAGGAAAGAAAACCTTACATCCTCTGGAAACTGTTTTCTTAGATTTTGAAAATTTAAGATGGTGAACTGGCATAAGTAGCCTTTGCTACAAATGACTGTGTGACTACATTACATGGAGAGGTTTTAATTTCAGATTTTATTTAGCATTGGGATCCCCAACATACCTGTTTTTGCCAATGTGGGAAAGAAATAACAAGGTATCATTATATAGATATAACTATAGTTGTAAATTTTTATTTAAAATTTTATAAAGCTATAAACAAAGCTTAGCCACTGGTGTACGTACAACATATCATCTGTGCAGCAGGATTGTTCTGGTGCAGTTTTCAGTTGCAAAACTGGGGACAGCGTGTCCTCAAGATGGGAGTGAAAACCATGGTTTATCTTGAGTCCTTAGACCTTATTTAACTATAAGGAGAGTCCTAGCTGCTTTCTGTTTCATGTGCCAACAGTAGCAGATGTGAAATGGAAGAAGCCACTGGGAATCCCCCTTGAACACTACATGTTCAGGAAACACTGCAATGACAATAATAAAATAATAATAAAATAATAAATCCAATGACAGCAACTAAAACCCACGTATGAGGTAGTTTGTTAGATAAGAAGCAGAGTCTGTCCTCATATTCTCTACCCACCTCACTAGAGAAATTGTCTCACTATTTCTGAGGAACTAGAAATTTAATTAGAAGACATGTTTAAGAAGAAATGCTAACATGGACACTCTTATTAATCACAGAGAAAGCTACTCTCTCTCTCTCCATTGACTATAAATCCTACACCATCTGTTTCCAAACTTTAGGGCAAGACAGTTTAGCCTATGTGGAAGACTCCCTTTTTCTCCCAGATATAAGTTACACCAACCAAGGTGTCAGTAACCTTTTCTAGTGTTCAGGATGGGTACCAGGTGCTGAGCTTCAGTGCAGCAGATAAGCCTGCCCTACCACTTTCTCTCTTTTCCTAGGCTCTGAACAAAAGAAAGTGAGCACTGAAAGGGAAATAGTACTGAGAGCAAAAGATGGAAGAAGGGAAAGGGGTAGCAATAAAGAGTGGAATACTGAGTGAGCTAGTCTCGGGTGAGATTTCTTCCCAGCCACTGTTTGACATCAGCTAACAAGCTCACTACTACTGTTTGTAGTGTCCTGTTCCCTGACGTGTCTATCTGTTCAGAATAAAATCACAGAATTATAAAATATCTCATCCTGACCTTTTTTTTAAAAGGTACAGTAGTAGTGAGAGATGACTTGTGTTAAGTATTTGAATGTAGCATACTGTTTTTTAAAGTAGAGATAACCACTAATTATTCTGGGATTTTTAATAGCAGCATGATATTATCTCCCACTTACTTGCAGTATCTTTGCTCAGGATCAAAACAGATCAGGCTCAGAGTAAGTCAGTAAGGTCAGAACAATTCATGTTACATGTTATATAAGTCATCCTTTAAATGATCATTTCAGAAAACAACTAGTTGAAGTCTTTACAGTGTGGACAATTAGAAATCCACTTAAAAGTAACTTGCTCTGTTAAAATGCTACATGCATTATGTACCTTCAGGATAAAAAAAATGTATTAAATATGAAAGGTGATGATGATTTTCAATATTTTTGTCCAATTCTGACAAAGTATTAATTGTTTTGAGATGTCAGGCTGATCTCTAACCAATCAGGTTGGCAGTGTTCACTCTGTTGGAACAAGCGTTTTCTTAGCCTGACTTACTGCTTTGTGATTCAGGAGAAAGTGTGAAATTGAGAGTTAACTTTTCTAGCCTCCACGAAGAGGAAGGTAGGATTTAATTTAATCTATTACAAAAGTATTATTGGTAGTTACTTCTGATACATTTCTACCAGCTTTATATTTCTTTGGACTTGGGGCCAGATGTAATCTTTTTTTGCCATGTACTAGTCATCGCTTTTCTCATGTTATTTCGTGTTACTTCATGTAATTATATTGGTTTGTATGCACTTCCCACACTAGTATAATTAAATTACCTGGCATTTCACACCAATTTCAAGCCTTGTGTTCTGCTCAGTTATACAGAACCATGCACCCATTGGAAGACGTCTGTCTAGAAATTCTAGAAAACTTTCATTCTTTTATTGTTTCTTCAGGCAAATTTTTGGATTAAATATTGTAAATGGATAAGAAGTTATATGTCCCCTGCAAGTCTGTGCATTGGGTTTATGTGGCAAGGTTTTGGTAAAGGGGGACTGCAGGAGTGGCCTCTGTGAGAAGAGTCCAGAAGCTGCCCCATGTTAGACAAGTGCTCCAGCAGTTCCCCTGCGGCCTGTGGAGAGGCCCCTGGTGGAGCAGGCTGTCCCCCTGCAGCCCATGGGTCCCACATGGAGCAGATCTCCACGCTGCAGCCCGTGGAGGAGCCCCCGGTGGAGCAGGTGGATGTGGCCTGGAGGAGGCTGCGGCCCATGGAGAGCCCCCGCAGGAGCAGGCCCCGGGCCAGAGCTGCAGCCCGTGGAGAGGAGCCCACGCAAGAGCAGGGGTCTGGGGGGAGCTGCCGCCCGTGGGGGCCCCGTGCTGGAGCAGTTTGCTCCTGGGGGATGGACCCCGTGGTACGGAGCCGTGTGGGAGCAGTGCTTGAAGAGCTGCTGCCTGTGGGCAGCCCCCGCAGGCTCAGTTGGGGAAGGACGGCATCCCGTGGGAGGGACCCCACGGGGAGCAGGGGCAGAGAGGGACTGTGAGGGAGTGGTGGAGATGAAGCATCATGGACTAACCACTGTCCCCATTCTCCTGTGCTGCTCAGGGGGAGGAGGTGGAAGAGGGTGGCTGGGGGGAAGGTGTTTTTGGTTTCTTGCCTTTGTTTCTCACTTCTCTAGCTTGTAATTCAGGCAATAAATTTTATTAATTTCCCTATGCTGAGTCTGTTTTGCCCATGACAATAATTTTTAGTTGATCTCCCTGTTCTTATCTGAATCCTTGAGCCTTTTCTTATCCTATTTTCTCCCCCTTTCCCTTCGAGGAGGGGGAGTGAGAGCAGTTGTGGTGGAGTTCAGCTGAGTAAAACCTCCACACTCTGAATAAAATCGAAGTTGCAGAATGTTACGTCTGATTCTATTTGTCTGGGCAGTTGCGGAAGAGGAAAAGCTTAATCTGCTTCAGATGGAGGTTTACAGAACTTATTTTTTTTTAATGTTATTGTTTTTTGTTTTGTTTTTCCCAGAGACAGTTAATAATAGCACCCGTAATTAAGATTGCTTTCTGTCACAAGGCACTGTTTTTAATCATTTAAAACTTTTCTGAAGTTATATCATTGAGATGCAATTTTCCATCTGGAAAACTCAGTTTGGAAATGCCTTTCCAAAAAATAATTTTGGAAAGTTTCAATGAAATGATTTAGTGCCCTCACAAGATTACTTTTTTCACTGACTTCTTTGATTTTTTTTGATTAAATTAAAAAAAAAAATGCAGACAGTATATGTTTTCTTTCCCCCAAAGTGTTTAGTATTAACTAAAAAATAATAGTTCACATGTACACATGCCAGCTGATAGTCATCAGTGAATATATGCTTGACTTTGGCCGCTAAATTTTCTAATCCTAGTCCATTGGGTGCTAAATCTAGTCCTGTCTCAAAGTGAATGGCATATTCCAGTCTTGATATTTAGACCTGAGAGGGATTTCCTCTGATATTCTTTCTGAGCACTGAAGCTTTCTGTGAGGTTAGGTACTGAAATAAAGGAATGAATAATTTCCTGATTCTTTCATTGTTCACACGACTGACTTCCAAACAGCGTGCAGGAATAAGAGTTATCATTTAAATGTCAAGTCAGTAAGTGTGGAGAATGGACAGGATGGGCTTCAGTTCCAAATTCAGACACATGTACATGTGTGCAGATGGTGTCTAAACTCTGTTATATATAATGGTCATCTGTGCAGTCAGTGGAGCCTTCAGCTAACTATGTAGTAGGTATCTACATTATGATGAACTCACTTCTCAGGCTCCATTGACTGTAATAGCTAGGTTTCTACAGGTTCTACTACATAGAGAAACTTGAATTTAGTTGCCTAAATTTGAAGCTGTCACTGTGTTGGTGACATCCTCACGTAATAATTGAAGGAATGAAGTTTTAGCTAAAGTACAAAGAGTTATGCCATCAGGTATGCTGCTGGGCTTGTATTGCTTCTTGCTCAGGATGTAAATTGTAGATATAATCATGGTGCTGTATTTATTATGTGTAGAAACAGGTGAAGTGTTTCTTGCAAAGGGTTACTTCCGTTCTAGTAGCACCTTTTGGTGTGGGGCACATGCGACATTATGTGACAGGAGAGAGGCTTTGTCACATAAATTCATTGTTCCTTGGGTCGCTCTTCTGGCTCCTTATAGCCCTATAGCCCTAATCGTTTTTTTCTGAAGTATGCAGCTGAGACAGAGAACAGCAGTAGTACAGATGGTCAGTAACAGTGATCTGGGGCAACAGAGTTTAGGGGAAAAGACACTTGAAGAGCATGAGCAACATGCATTGTTCTTGCTTACACAAATGTAAAAAGTTGCCCCCTGCCTCTACCCTAGGCAACTAAAGTAAATATCTTTAAATTATTCTTTGAAAATAAGTGGTTTGATCTCCTTTAATCATTTAGTTGCATTTTCCTTATTTTTTGCTTGATGGCTTGTGGTCTTAGAGTACCTAGAAGTACATTCATTATTTTTTGAAAGCTGTTTCTGTGTCCTTTGTAGAAAAAGGCTGTCACTGTTTTTGGTGACAACGAAGTGCCTTTAAATTTAAAACATCAGCCTTATTGTATGTTTTTAGCTTTAATATGCCAAAATCGGTAATATAAAATAGCTATTTCATCATCATTCATTTGATAACATTGCAAGCTATTAAGTTTATCACTCTCCAAATATTTTCCATCTAATTATTGTTTGTTTGTTTGCTTTGCTTCTTTTCCCTGTCATAATACAGAAGGGAAATAGGATTGCTTGTCAACACTGGCCATAGTTTATTCTCTATTAGCAAGAAGTAGCATGTGATTTCTTGTGAGGTTTCTTGCTGTATTGCTGGTTTAACAGTGGAAACTTTTCTCTGAGGAAGACTTCAGCAATCGTATGACAGCAATCTTAGGTAGAAAGTTTATCCTTGTATCCAAGGCCATTACTGAAAATCCTCAGTATTATTCTTGCAAGACCATAATATGATATATAAAAGAATTATTACCACTTGAGCACTCAACCAAATTTGGACTATCAGTCACCATAGCAGTTGCATGATTGTATGTTTTTATATATGGTGAAATGTGTAAGTCATGGGGAAAATAACTACTTTTTTTTTTTTTTTTTTTTTTTGTCGTTTTTTCCCCTCTGAAAACAAATAAGTTTACTTCTTTGTAACACTGGATTTAATATATTGGGTCACATCTGCTAAAAGTTTATTACATTAGAAGGAGGTGATGTATAATTTATTAAAATACCCCTGCAGGGAGATAGCAGGCTATCTGTTTAATATAGAGGGATGCTTGATGGTTATACTGAAAGCTCCCAGGTGAATTTTTTAACATAAGAGTAGAATGGGTAGATGAAAATATTTGCTCATTATATAATGTTTGTTGTGTTATACTGGTGCCTAGCAGCTGAATAATATTTATGTTAACAGCTCCATTCTAGCTTTTCACATTGATCTCCTGCTGGTTTAGAGTTGATGTAAAATTGTACTGAAAATGGGAAAATAATGCTTCTTGGTAATGGAGGGTGACAAAAAGATTCTTCCAACATGTCACTAAAATCGGACATGAGGGGAAGATGTGTTATTTCTTCTGCCAAAGACTTCTAAGAGTTTGCACATTGTCTCATCTCCTTGTAAACCGAGGCATTGTGGAAATCACTGTCCTCCAGGCAGTTAGTTTCTCAGTGAGTGGGAGAGCTGCTTTCCATCGCCTCACAGGAACTTCACTGTTGCCGTGTTTAAGTTTGAGAAGGACCAAATGACTGCGTGTCTTTCCATGAATGCTGAAAGTTAAAAAGCTGACAAACAGCTGTCCTCTCTTACTGAATGCACAATTTCTGTGCAATGGTCTAGTTTTAGATAAAGATTTTGATTCATGCCGTTGGAATTGACTTTTTAATTGCATCATTTCTTGTATGTACAGCCTCATACTTAGAGAACAGGAACTGAATGTTTGGCAGTGATGTCCAACTGGAAGCTCCCGAGACTGTACAGTCAGGGGAACTGGCATGTCTCAGTTTTCCTGCTAACAACAGATCACAGACCAACCAACAGATCAACCAACCACTTAGGTTGGTTGAGCTCAAAGATGCTAAAAAGCCCTTAGGGAGGTTTGCTTTTATTGTCTTTTGGGCCTGAGACTCCCAGGTTCACTTGCAAGATACTCTGAGAAAGCCAGGTCTTAGAATGAGCAATGGTTTCTCATTTCAGTAAAATGAGGTGGAACATTTTTAGATTTTTTTTTTTCTGGCCTAATGACATCGTCAGAAACTTCTGATCGTACCCGTTAGTCACTCTGTGTTCAGGGTCCTGGGGTGGAGGAATCCATGTTCTCATAATGAGAGCTGGTTCTTTGAGTTCTGTGGGATTCAAGGGGTATGAGCACTTGAAACAAAATAATGTCGAGCTCCTTAGTTGTTGTTATCTTTGGCTGCATGAAAATGCAATAAATCTGTCACTTTTCTTTCAAGTGGTTAATATTAAAGTAAGAAATGGCAGCCACAGTCTGAAATGCATTTCTACTACATTGTGGAATGAACAGAAGACATGAAAATCATCTGTATTATCTCAATTGGTAGTACTATACTAAACAACAGTGCATTTTACTCAATGCACATCTATGTTCACTAGCACAGAGTTTTAATATCCTTATTTCAGTGTACATTTGGAAGGTACTTTCCAGAAATTTTGTTTGGAAAAAGAAAAAACTAAAGTAAAATATCTTCAGTCAATTTGATTCCATGATAACTGTATTCCTTAAGTACGTTACTCTGTGCCTTGGTACAAATGCTCAATTTCAAAGTCATTCAGTACAGTGAAATGCTGAAGTGTTTAGGGGAGGAAAATGAGTGCTTTAAACCATACTATTTGATGGTTTATTCTGAAAAAGGAGTAAACTCCCGTATTTCATTTTTTCTTTTTTTTCTTTCTTACCTTCTTGGTAGCTAATGCCTTGGAAATTTACAGTCACTTCTATTATAACAAGGATCAACAAGGACATAACAATCTTAATGCAGTGCTGCTTTAGCACCTTTCCTTTATGGATTCTAAAACATTTTTAACTTTAAAGCTTCATACAAACTTTGTGAATAAGTAAATGAAATTTAGTAGGATTACTTCAACCTTTCTTTAATTCTTTTTCACCTGCCTCTGAAAAGCAAAAGTATCTAAACTGTTCTGCAGCATTGGTATGCACAAATATAAAAGTAATGCAAGAATAACTCTTTCAATGTGGAATTGTAACTTACATGCAAACTGAGTTCAGTGCTGAGCATGACACTAGAAGTCTTACATAAAAAGAGCCAAAGGTGGTCATCGATTTTTTTTTAATGTCATACAGAAGCAGTTCAGACTTCTGAGTCTCTCTAATGCTTGGGTTGGACTACTATTGGTTTAACATTAACAAAAGCCTTAATCTTTGTCTGAGTTTTTTTGTGTAGATGAAATGATTTGTCTGTTTAAAGCTCAACATCGGATCAGAGTCTTGTAGAGAAAGTGTCATTTACTGAATCATGAGCACAGCTTCCAGCAGCGTGTGGCTATTCTTGTCATCCCTGCGCAGTTCACCTGAAGACTTAGGAAGCAGAATAAAATATGTCTAGTTTACAATACTTTGTAGTGGATATCCAAAATACTTGCATTACAGCAATGTTATGATGTTAATCTATACAGTATTTGGTTTTAGTTTCACGTGTACCAGTTATGGCATTCCCTGTTTAAACTCCTACATAGAAAATAATAAATTACTTCTTTTCATGCTGTTAATGACATTTTTCAGAGGAGAAAAAAACAGAACAGCAATGCATAATTTAAACAAAAATGCGTGCTACTAATTACAAATATTCAAAAACTTACTTGTGTCAGAGAATGTTTCCCTTACTTGTGTCAGAAAAAATATTTTAAATGAAGTACAAAAGCAACGTTTTGCTATAGCACATGGGAAAAAAGTGGTTATCTGCTGTCATATCCTTTATAGGTATACCTACATTTTTCTTACATCTAGTATAGTTAATGCAAACAACCAGACATTGTTTAAGTGTGAGCTTTGCTAAAGTAAATAGCTGCTTAAATTGACACGATTTACTTCAATTTGCTTCAAATGCAATTTACTTTACACAATTTTCTTCAAGATTGGTTTGCCACACGCTGCTACGGTTCTGCTAATGTGGGGTAGCTTGCTAAGCTATGGAAAATTCATCATTTGAAGAGATCTTGATTAGACATTTCAGTGTTGAACCAGTTTTCAGCAGTAAGTTGGACTGCATGACTTTGAGTTGCTCCTGTCCTGAGTAATTCTGATTTCCATCAACTATTTTAATGGCTTTAATTGTTTTTGTTGTGTTAATAGATAAATAAATAAATATAGGCACAACTGTACAAATGATTAACATGTCCTGATAATGGTATTTTTTGCAACACCATACAAATGTGGAAAAATAACATAGTTCTCTCTGTTCTTCCATGTCAAACAACCATTTGGAAAAAATCTTGACTGTTTAAGATGACAAATACTTATTCAAAAACTTGACTGCAAAGTTATTCAGTCTGATTACTTTTTCATACAGGATTTTGTGATTGTAATAAGTAAGGTCAATTTCTCTTCAGTGTGTTTTGAAACTGCCTCATTTGAAGGCATGTGCTTTTACAGTACTAGTCTCTAGTTAAAGCTACTACAAACAATTGCTGTGAAATACGAAAGAAGTAATGAACTGTGTATTTTTAAATTTCTTCTAGCTAAAAAGAAAAAGAAGCCAAAGCTCTTGAACAAGTTTGATAAGACCATTAAAGCTGAACTAGACACTGCAGAAAAATTACGTAAGAAAGTAAGTTCTGAGTGTTTTATTCAGGCTGTAAATTGTGAACACAAATGAATAAAAGTTAGCTTAGAAAAATGGAGAATTACTTCTAGATTACTTTTTGTGAAAATAACTTTTACAAATTAAATATTCGGTGCATGTTTGTACTTCAAGATTGATTTCTGTTGGATAGTTTTCTTTTTTAAATTTTGTCTGTCCATTCATGTCTTTGCACTTGCTTTTGTTGAATTCATATAATCAAAGAAGTAATTAAAGTAATCACATGGAACAGGGCTAGATCTGTCCTATCACTGTCCATTTAAATACTGAAGTGTACTATTATCAGAGCACTTAGATAACAGAAGCATGTTAATATAGATCTTTCAGTATGAACTCATGCTTCATGAGTATTAGGTGAAAATCTTTGTATTACGTGTTGTTTCTGCTGGAGTTCCCGCATGCATCCAAGCATTGTGTCTGCTGCCATACAAGAGCATAGAGCATGAAGCAGATGTTCCTGCTTCTCACCAGAACAGTAAGACCTTAGTATTAGTCAGTCAATTTTAGTAGTTTTAAATTTAATAACTGGACAATGAAAACCAAAAAAATCATGTGGAGAGCAACTGCAGGTCTTAGTTCTACCCTGAACTTGAGATGCCTGAGCAATGAGAAACTCCACTTATAGCACAGTACAGTAAACAAACAAACAAACAAACAAACAAACAAAATCACTGCAGATATAAGATGATTCTTGATTTTTCAGAAGACTGACTGCAGATTTTGATTTACTTTGCCATCCATGCAGCCCCACAGGGGCTGTAAGTCTATGGTGGGGCTACTATTCAGAGAGGGCTAGCCTCAGGCTGCTTCTACTGCTGCTCTTCACTGGGAACCTTGTTTATATGTTGGAATACAAAAATGAAAAGCATTTACATGCTTATTGTTACTTAGACAATTAGTTGACCAAAGGCATGACAGAAAATTCTGATTAGCCTATAGTATCAGTCAGCTGACTCTTTTCCCGTATTTGTCTCATGGTGAGATGCAAACAATCATGCTTTGTCTTGTATGCAGCAGGATACATTTAATAACAAATCAGACATATGTACTATTTGAAAGTAGCAGGACTGTTGTGTATAATAATCCACTCATATTTATAAAGCTGTAAGATTTGGATGCGGCAGCAAGATCTGATGCCAAATTTTGCCGGCAGTTGCTCTTTAACAGTGCAGCTGGTTCTTCTCAACTTCCATCTTTGTTTGCTAGTCAGCACCATTCTTGAGAATGGTTGCAGACTTTATGTGGGACAGGGAAGAGATACAGAGCGCATGTGAAGTCCCGAGGGACGTACTTGTTCAAAACTTTCAGCAGAAATATCCATACACTGTGGATGGGTCTATCCTATTTCCCATAGAACCACAGTTGCAAAACAGCTGGTCATACAAAGTATGTAGAGATGAAATTTCTACCTATGCATAGAAATTTCTTTTTATTCTGTATGTTAAATTCAATTTGGATTCAATTATTATCCATATAATCTTTACTCTGTGTTTTAGTATAATAGGTTATTGTCTTCTCAACATTCTTTGCAGTCAGCGAAGAGAAAGTGAGTAAAGTAAAACCAGTTACTAGCTTTAACCATGGTAATTGAATATTATTGCTTTGGAGGTAATGGCAATGATTTCTTTTAAACAAGAAGGCAATCCCAACAAAAATGTGAGTGAAAACTCTTGATTCTCAGTCTGGATTTTAGTTTTTTAACTTGGAGAAACTAATCTGTTATTAGGCTATGCATCCCTCAGCATTTTAATTAGATATAAATGCTGATAAAATTCTCTACCTTCCAGGGAAAAATTGAAGAAGCTCTAAGGACCTTTGAAGCATTGGTGAATCAATATCCAGAAAGTCCTCGAGCAAGATACGGAAAAGCACAGGTACATAAATAAACAAATTACAAGCCATAAATGTTTTAAAATAAACAAACGTTAAACTTTTTTTTTTTTTAAACAATAGAGCTCTAGACCACAGAGTTTGTTTATAATTTCATAGACATTTCCTAAGGGAAAAAAAAAATTACACGATCTGTCAGTTTGCATCTGTTTCAGTCCTCTGTTCTTCCCCAGTTACTTCAGATTTTTTTTAAAAACTTAAAGCGGGAAGCATTGTCAATAACACAAAAATAAGGCACACCCTATAAATGTCATGAAAACTGTCCAGTAAATGGTAAGAGATCAATCCCAGCTAATGTCCCACTTCAGGAACAACAGTCATAATTTAGTTGTCAACAGTCCCAACAGCTGCTTTTTCATTAGTGGGAATAGTGAAGGGGATTTGAAGTTATTATAGAGCATGTTAAAGCATATATAAAGGATAAAAAACACAAGTTTGTAGAAGAAGTTCTATTTCATGTTCTGCCATCGTGTGTGTCCCCCTCGCCCCAAAGAACAATTTAAAAACAAAACAACAACAGTAAAAACATTGTAAAATAAGCTCTGTTATTCATAATACTTTTCTTTTTTTTTTGAGCCACATTGGGATGGATGTCTTATTGGAGAATAATCGTATTTTCATAAAGAGCAGGATAATCCCAATGGAATACGTGTAATAAAAGACTGCTTGAACACATGTTAATCAAGATGAGCTAAGTGAAACCCTCACAGTTGAAGGGAATTGTGCTGTTACACAATTAATGAGGCACTCAAACTGCAGTCACAACCAATTTTCATTTGGTTAATAATAATCATGCTAAAACCAAGCCACAATTATCCAAAAATCTGTCACATAAGCATTTGATACACAGTAGACCAAATACTTTAATACTCTGTGAGGGATCTGCTAAGCTATTTACTTGTTTAGTAGGAGACAACTTAGGTTTGTACATGTATGGCAGCTTCATCCTGATGGCTAGCTAAACTCCACCACAATGCTCTCTCACTCCACCTCCTCAAATGAACCAGGAGAGAAAGTACGATGAAAAGGGGCTCGTGAGCTGAGGTAGTGTCAGAGAAATCACTCACCATTTATTGTCACAGGCAAAACAGACTCAGCATAGAGAGATTAATATAGTTTGTTGCCTATTGCTAACAGTAGAGGAGTGAGAAACTAAAAGCAAGCTAAAGGTACCTTGCCCCCAACCACCCTCTTTGACATCCTCCACCTGAGCAGCACAGGGAATGGGGGCTGCGGTCAGTCCCTGATGCTTCATCTCCACCCTTCCCTCATGGTCCCTCTCTGCCCCTGCTCCCCGTGGGGTCCCTCCCACGGGATGCCGTCCTTCCCCAACTGAGCCTGCGGGGGCTGCCCACAGGCAGCAGCTCTTCAAGAACTGCTCCCACATCTAAGAGAATATATTTTCAGTCTCTTCTTAACCTCTTTGCTCTCTGTGAGGAGGACTTATCATTGAAGCCAACTTTTTGTCTTTGAGAATTCTCCACAGTGACACAACTTCATTTGTCCCTTTATAACAGTTGTCACCACCTAACACTTCAGTAATGCTTAAAAGGACCTACAGATCAAGATCTGAAATCATAATTACCATAAACTTTTTGGGAATGTATAAAGACAACTATAAATTCATTTCCATTTTCAGTAGTCTTTGTAGACTCATACAAGTCTTTTTATTGAATACTTGTATTGACATGACCAATGACAATCTTATTGAATCGAGTATGTGTAAGATGAAGCTGTTTGACAAGAATGAGAAAATCATGGGCTTCACTGACAGATGGATTATTCTTAGGATTTACATTGTAACAGTATTACTTTTAAATGGTTATTTATACCAATGCAACACATTCAAATTTCTCTCTCTCATCACTAGCTAAAGGGAAAACTGCAGGGAAGTATAACAGTAAAGCCCAGGAATTTACCACTTGTATGTACTTCCCCTTGTCTGTGAACCATGAACCAACGTTATACGCTAATTTTATCGATTCTAATTATAATAAGGCACGAGGATTCATTTTTCTCCATGTTTAAATAAGTTTAAAAGATAACTGTTTTGCCCCCAAACCTGCAAAGGATTGCATAATTAAAAGTGTTCTTCAGAACTTTGAGTTCTTTCTGACTTGATTTCTGGACCTACACTTAGGCCAGATGGAAAATATTCTGCAGAAATAATTAATGTATTTAGGGCTGAAAAGAACAATAGATAGATCTTAATTCTCATAATGATTTATAGCATCCATATTGCTGAATTTAATCAGATTTCACAGTAACAATTTTCGCCTCTTCCTGATTTATCTTTTACTATTCTTTACCCTGCAATTCTATCAAAAAAGGAAAAGCAAGTTTCCTACTGAATGTACATCGGAAAAATAAATAGCTTCAAAATAAAATTTAAGAGATGATCTGTGAAACCATCTGATCAACTGTTGGCTATGTAACAATATTGTTTGATGTTATCCATATTCAATTTCATAATAGCTTGAGGGGAAAAAAAGTAATGGATAAAGTTCAAAAAGATTCCAGATATTAACTACTTATTAGAGCTAATACAGTTGAAGCTGTTTAAATAATGTGTGATTGATACAACAATGAACTGACAAATAAGAATTTTTATTCCTTTATCTACGCCTTGCTGTGCTAATTGACTTAAAAAAGAACATAAGCCAATAAAAAGAGAATATTTAGGAAGAACAATTTGAACACACGAAAATACATGCTTTTGAACAAAAAAAAATACAAAATAATGCATTAAAAATTTACAGTTTGAGCTATAGTAAAATTTTTTTCAATTGTGGAAACAAATTATAAAAATGACATTCCACAGGTGAAATCAGTAGTAGCTCCATTCGACATCACTGAGGCTGTAATTTCACAGTAGAATGTGAAGAATCTGATATATCTTTTGGTCTGCTCCTGAACGTGATAAACAAATATAAGTTCTGAAAGATTTATGTGGTAGACATATCAACATATGCAAGTGTAAAGCCAATTCCTAGTTATTTGTTCTAAGAAAAAGTGTAAATGAATTTGTATCAGAATATATGAAAAAGTTTGTTGGTGTGTTTTTCTGTGTGCTACTGTCAGCACGAGACTTAGTATAGAAATGATCTGGAGCAACAAATTACATTTCTTCCATATAATTGAAACAGATTGCTTCATTTGTTTTCAAAAGCAGAAATTGTGACTTCTAGAAATATTAACTAAAAATGTGTGTGAATGTAAATACTGGGCATGATGGTGTATGTTTTAAGTGCAAATTTTCTTATGCTTTCTGTCAGTTTGCAGGAAACAAGAATTAGCAGTGCTTCTAATTCACTTTATCACAAAGCTCAACCCAATGAGTTTTCCATTGTTATGTCAAAAGTTGTATAGATTAAATAGAATTTTAAAATGATTCCCATAATCTAACAATTGCATAGTTTGTGTTTAAAGAAAACAAAATTATTTTAAAAACAATAGATTATTATGTGTTCTAATAATAGTTTTGTGATTCTCTCTAGTCTGAAGATGACTTAGCTGAGAAAATGAGAAGTAATGAGATGCTGCAAAAAGCCATCAACACCTATGATGAGGTGGTTAGTCTGCCAAATGTCCCTTCAGATCTGATAAAACTGAGCTTGAAACGAGAAGCTGACAGGCAGCAATTTCTTGGTAAGATACAAGGATGGTGTAAAAATCGTGGAAGTTCTGTGAGCAATACTTTCAGAAGATCACTAAGGACTTAAAAGTGCTAATTCCATTGAATTTTCAGCAGTTGTTTCTGATCTCCTAAATGCTTATGAAAAATCTTTTTAAAATGTTTAAAAATTTGCTAGTGAACTAGTGTGTACAGCTTGTATGAAAGCAGCGTCTGTAGACAGCAGTGCACTAGTTGTCATGCAAACCTATGATGGGAGATGGTTAAATATATATATATCTTGACAGAAAAAGAAGAAAATCTTCTTCTACTGAAGCAGAGGAAAATCACAGGGAAGTTGATGACATACACAAAGTGAACATACACAGGATAAGCTTACAGTAACCATAGAGAAAAACACAGTTAAGTTGGGGGATAATGTTTTAACTTACAAGGTTTTCCTTCTGTTGACAGTTTAGAAAATGTTTTTCGAAGCTGGTGTATAGATAATGTATAGTATAATCTAATGCGTATGTGATAGATACACAACAATATATTTAAGCAGTTTTATAAATACTAAAAAAATGTATTGGGAAAAAAAAAAAAAAAACAACAGCAGAACTATATTCATTAATTCAGGAAATCATTTAGAGCAACCTTCTAGGCACAAGATTGTCTCATACGGGTGGCCTTTTACACAGGTTTCACCTGCATCCCTTTGTTGCTTTTAACAAAGCTAGCTAACATTGCCTACTGATACCTGCATTTCATGTTTTTCCTTAGCAGATCCTATTCTTACATCTTTTATTTACATTGCAGTTTCCTCTAAAGAAAAATATGAAAACTTGGTCCACCAATAAAAGCTCCAAAATACAAACCTTTAAATGAATCTGTGTCAGAGACAAAGGGTTGTCCAGCATGACCTCTTGAAATAACACTTCCTAATGTTTTTCAGTGTGTAAGTTTTGAATGTCCAGCCGTAGACTGGAAAGCCACATGTTGAGAAGTGGTTAATATTGAAGTATCCAGTCAAAATGAGCTAGATTTGAGGTGTGTTTTTCAGGGAGTGAAAGTCTGAAGTTGGAACTCTAAAAATGAAGTAATTAAATGTAATTAATCCATCTGAAAGTTTAGATCTCAGTTCTGTGATGTGCAAGAAGTGCTGATCAGAACATAAAGCACATCAGATTTCAGCAGGAGAAGAGTTCTGTTCCTATGTACTGGCTTTTAATATCAACTAATATTGATTTTGCTGTTCAGTAATAACCTCATCTAGGAAGCTGATGAATCATGTATTTAATTTTAAACATGTAAATCGTGATTAATTTCACTGCAATTGTCACGTATCGTTTTAAAATGTGTTTATTTACTTACGTTAATTAAGACTAAGTTTGTTTTGATATGTTTACCTGGTTTTGTTGAGCATTTTGACATCTACATATGAAAGAGCAACCAAAGCTTAAATAATGTTACAGCTACACTGTGAACTGATCTCCACTAGAGGCCACTATAACACTGCAGGATATGCATTCTGAGTGACTACCTAAAATACTCCTTGTATGACTACACCCCGTGTGACAGCCAAGCAGCTGAATATGCTCCTGTCTGCATAAGTCTTTTCTCAAGTTCTGCCTTGTGATCTCTAGTGAAAATGGAACACCTGGCGCTGATTTGTATTTTTCTAGATGTTGTGCATCTTAACTGCTGTTACTCATAACCATAGCTGTAATGAAGTCTTGTTCAATCAAATTAGGTCGCATGAGAAGTTCCCTGGTTACTCTACAGAAATTAGTTCATCTGTTTCCCGGTGATACATCATTCAAGAATGACCTTGGTGTTGGTTACCTCCTGATAGGAGACAACAGCAATGCCAAGAAAGTGTATGAAGAGGTGAGCTTCCATTTTAGCTAAGGAAAAAATTATGTATCTTCATACGTTCCTTTTAAAAGTTGCCTGCTTTTAACTTCCTCAGTTGTGAAACATTTTACAGGAACACCATCCTTATCCGTGTGAATAAAGTGGTTGAGTAGTCTCATAGCTATTTATCATGTGGCCTTTTCAGGATCGTAGGCAACCTAAATATATATATATATATATATATATATTTACCCTTTCTGATGTTGTTTCTTTTAATGATGCTTGTAGTGTGGCTTGTTCATTGGATTTATATTGCTGTCCTCTATACTGTGGAAGAAAGTCCATGGCCAGGAAGGGTTAAAACCCCATTACCATCTGGAAACTCTCAAACTAGATGCAGAACTTGATGTAACTGGTAGAGCAAAAGCTATCAGAACCTGATCAGAGATGATCTTGTTGATGTTGGCACGCTTGTTCCAATGCTTGTTTAGTACAGGAGCAGTTCTGTAATTGACTGGTTACGTAGACTGAGGACAAGTCAGCGTGATTAGTACCACCTCCTGAGAATAAAGGCCCAGTTTTCAGTTCCCCACATCTGGAAGTCTGAGGGGATTCTTATCTCAGATGGTTTCTCAAAGGGAAGTAGGACATTTAGCTGCATGGTTGGAAGCAGTAGCCAAACCCTAATAATATCATTTTTTCTCAAGCTCATCTGACATTTGCAGGTGTTTCCAGAATACTGTTTGCTTTATTTTGGCTACTTTGTAGGTCCCTCTGTAGTGTGCTTCTGTACAATAATTTTGGCCTGCTCTCAAATTTTTTCTGAGGATTGGAAATGTTGTCTTTTAAAGATTGATTATATTAACAAAACCTGCTTCTCAAACTGCAAGGAATGTAAAAAACAAACAAAAAACTCCTTTGGGGAAAAGTTTTCCTTTGCAACTTTTCAGTATATTGCTGCAAAAAATGTAGATGTTAGAATTTCTCAAAATCAATAATCATAGGATATTTTTATAATTGGAAGAAGATAATGAGTTTGCTGTATAACTGATATTGAGTTTGGTATACTTCAGAAAAAGTATATGCTGCTCTGATTAAGAATAGGTATGTGAAATAAGAACTGGTCTGGTTCCAATATATTGTTTTCCTTGCTTCTGTAGATTTCATCCAGTATAATTACTCTATGTTGCAGTTCATTAGCCAATGAAATAGATCATAGTGATGTTCTGCCCCTGTAGAAGAGCAGCAAATAAATATATTTTAAAAGGATTTGGATGTATCCTCTTTAGAAATTGTGCAGATTTTATCCATATTCTGACTTTTCCTCAGAATGAATTCTAACAAATGTTTTTTTTTTTTCCTTTGTTGTAACTAGGGATAAATTTACATGAAGAATTTTGTGAAAGGAAATTTGGCCAAGGAAACAGGCAGAATCTCATGTGCAACTGCTTTTATTCTTGGTTATACCAAAAGCTTCTTAAGTGATTTTGGGCAGATTGCTCAGGGACCATATGGTCTGCTCTTGAGTGCTTCAGTCAGCTGTTGCAATGCTTAATTAGAAAGTGATTGACGTATGGTTTGGAGCTTCTACCATAGGTGCCAAGGCCCTGTGCATAGTCAATAAAGTGTCAGTAAACTATGAAAAGTTGTTCTGCTGGACTCCAGGAGACATCTTCCTCTTCTCATGATTTTCGAAAAACCTGGGAAACTTTTTTTAGTGTGATTAAGCCCTTATTCCCACTAGCATAGAACAAATTAGTCATCTGATAGGAAACAGAAGACAGTGCAGACAAGAGCTGCAGAGTAGATGCCTCCAGAATTTAAGAATCCTCGGTTCTGGTTTCCACTGTAAGGATGTTCACGCACTTTATTCAAGTATTTTAATGCAAAGGGCGTGGCCATTTAGGAAGAGAGAGCAGAGCTCAGGACCCATCCTCAAGAGAAAATACCTCATGTTCAACTATAGGCCCTGCTTCTTGCTGATTCCAATTCCTTTCTTTGTGGTTGTCTAACTTTTGTATGTGGTACTTGGGAACTTGACTGAGGAGCAAAAAGAGCAGTCGGACACGTTTCTGTGCAGGAGGATCTAGCCTCCGGATTTCCTATTTGCAGTGAGTCTGCTAGATTCTTCTGTAAAAGGTATTGATGTCTTCCTTTGCTTAGTGCTATAACATTTTGGTCTAAATTCAGTGTTGTCTGTATGTTATGCATGGGCTAACAATAGCTTTAAACTAAAAGAGGGGAGAATTAGATTAGAGATTAAGAGGAAATTCTTCACGCAGAGGGTGGTGAGGCACTGGAACAGGTTGCCCTGTGGCTGTCCCATCCCTGGAGATGTTCAAGACCATGTTGGATGAGGCCCTGGGCAACCTGATCTAGTGGGTGGCATCCCTGCCTATGGCAGGGGGGTTGGAATGAAATGATCTTTAAGGTCCCTCCCAACCCAAACCATTCTATGATTGATAACTGTCTAGACTCTTCACAAGGACTGTCTTTGACTTTGGGATTACATCACTGTTTCAAACCAGACTAACTAGCTGACGTTATCTCTAAGAAATGCAATAGATGCCCAAGGAATCCTAATGAATGAAAACTTTCTGCTTTACATTTAATAGCCAGCTTGGTTACTTTTTTATTTTTTGGTAAAGCCAGATTTAAATACTGGGAACCAATTAAATCATTTTAAAACTGTTTTACCCACTTTGTTTATCTTTGCAGCTGAAGTGTTATGATTAGTTTTTTATTTCAAAAGTCTTTTCTTTCTCTTAGCTTTAGAAGTGAAGTATATAAAATGATGAACTTCAGATCAGGAGAGCTGTGTACTTACAGCTGTAGTATAGTATAATTTAACTGATATAAAATACACTTTTTTTAGTATGCCTTTGCCAGACTTTCTGCTGAACAGCAAATGGAAAATGGTTTCCAACTGGAGAGGATTTCAATTTTGCCAAGTATTAACATATTTTCTTTTTGAACATTATGCTTAGAGATATGGAAACATTATGTTAACAGCTGTCCTCATAGAATTTAGAGCTATTTTTGTTTTCAGAGATCTACAGATTATGATAAAACACTGTGGGAGAGAACTTTGTTAGCAGACCAAGTGACCTTAGCGCATTTTTTTGCCCGCTCTTCTGAACATCACTGTATTGAGGATGCATGGCTGCAACACCTCAGTGCAGCAGTGTATACACACACATAAGACAGCTCTGAATGAACTATCTCAGGTACCAAAAGAAAAATATCTACACAAACACAGTGCTCTGCCATGGCTAATTAGCCATTGATAGCCCCAGAGGTTAATTTCTATATTCATGATTAATATTTAATGGGCAATGAGCAGTTTAGTAAAACTTATTTTTAAACATAATTAATATTGCATGCAGCAATGGCAACAGAGTAATACAATTTACATTAAATACTTCCAGTGTAATTTCTGCTGATTGTTTCTCTTCAGTTCTCTTTAGGGGCTCTGAATCTTGCCTTAATGCAACTCGGCATGCTTAAATGAACTGTAATATAGAAAATTCTATTCTGTCTTAATTAATCAGATAGCTTTATCCTATAGTTAAAGGAATTGTAATGGAATTATATGGTTAATAAATATATCTGTCAGTCATTTTTATTTCACCCTGCAGGTACAGATTTGTGGATCAGAATGATTCTACACAAAATACTTTAGTCAAAAAGCATAAGATTCATAGGGTGGTATCATATTAGTGGTCAAGTTCATCCTTATGATGAATTGCCAAGTTCATTTTTGCTAATAAAGTGCTGTATATTAGACTTCAGATTCTCAAAATGACTGTTCCTCCATAGTAGCTTGTTTTCTGGGGGGGGGGGGGAAGTGAAATAACTGCTATTTTTAACTCACAGCATTTATACCGACATAGTGATGATCGTGTTTTTGCTCAGATGTAGTCTGTGTGTAATAAGGTTTGAGAAAGCAGAGGAATTTGCCCAGAGGACTTGTTATGGGTTTGCTTGTAATTATTTTGATTGAAGAATTAGGTTAGACAGTGACTAGAAAAGGCAGAGGGAAATGGCTGTAATGTATGCAGACATTTTATGCATGGCATAAGTTTGGTAGCTTCAAAAATGAATTTAGACAGCAAAAATTGCTCCTGTCCCTTGCTTTTTATTTAGTAACTGTGCTAGACACTCAGCAGGTTATCAGCCCCTGACTGACCTCCACTTGCTCCCAGGCACTTGAGCTGATCCTCACAAATTGAGGATCTCTCCTGATTAAACTGTCCATCCTTATTTTAAGGAGAGGGGAGGTTTAGGAACAGATCTTGACCATGTAATTGATATCAGATGGAGCTACAAATTATACTGAATATGTATATAAATTATATTTGTAAAATATTTATATATTCATATGTATATGCACACACCATAAAAATGGTGTGGAAATGATCTGGAAAGTAGATCAAGGCATTCTGTAATTTCCCCCTTGGTTGAGGCAGACCAGATGAACTTAAATCATCCTATTATTGTTGGGAGCATGTTTCAGAACGTAGACCAGCCAGCTTCACACTTCCTTTCCCTGAAGTACACCCCCATACGGTGATCCTTTCCTACAGCTTTCCCTGTACTCAGAAATCTTTCTTTTACACAGTCTCGTGAAATTCCCATCTGTGCCTAACTAACATCAGATTTCTTATTTGCTTGTGGGTTTTCCTTTTCTGCAAAGTTATCTAAGTTAGTTTGTAACTCAGGTATTATCTAAATGTTCACCTGTACGTTCAGGGTACAAAATCTTTTAGCTTAACTGAGCACAGTAAGTCTTAGTCAACGAATGCAGCACACAACTGTAGAAGAATAATTTATCCATCACCTTCTGGAAAAGAGAAAGCACACTGAATCACTTGAGGTACCCTATTCATCCTTACATTACCTTCTGATAGTTTTCTCTTGGCCAAGAAAATGTAAGATCTTCCAAAAGAGTGATCCAGTTTACTGTCGTGCTGAGAATGGCCTTTCCATTCCCAGGGTCTGTACAGTTCCATCTCGCAATACAAGCCTTATTTCACGGTGTTTTCCTAAATAGTAGCTACTGTGCTTCTCAGCATCATATATTCTCTGTTGCCAAGACTAGTTTGCCACCAGTATAAACCTGTCTAATTTTAAACTATTTCAGGTATATTACTACACTGTGCTTCCCACAAATGTGCTGTAGACTTGTTCAAAGAGCAACTGCCATCTTTTACATTAGGCAAACGTGGCATAGGAAGTGTTAATTAACAGTGTTAATTCTATAACTTAGTATGCTCTAACTCAAGAGATGAGGTAGAGAAGTAGGGACAAGAAGAAAATAATGCAATTCAAAGGTGCCAGATGGAATAATTTTATTTATGAGACTTCAAAGTTTGTCTTGTGGTAAGTTATTCTGGATAAAGATGTAAGTGAAAGAGTAGAAGTACAGGCAAGCCAAGAATTTATCTGAGTGTCAGTGATGGAAGCAAACTTCACCGCATCACTAAATAGTAGTATGTACACTGGTTTGTTAATTTTTATAGATTCTCACACAAGTATTTAATTCATTTGCGCTCAAACAGGTTCTACGTCTGGCTCCAAATGATGGCTTTGCCAAAGTACATTATGGCTTCATCCTGAAGGCAGAAAACAAGATAGCAGAGAGCATACCCTATCTAAAGGTATTTTTCTTTTCTCATTTAAAGTAGATCTTTTACCAGTAGAAAAAAAATAATCAGAATGTATAAAATGTGCCAAGCTAGAAGCATTCTAATTACAAATTACAGTTTAAGCTAAGCAATGGTGTTGTATTACTCTATCATTGCCAGCAACTGGAACAAGCTTGTATACTCATATTTATCAATTCATAAATATCAAGTAACTGTTTTATTAGTCAGATAACCCTAAACACACAGCTATGATTCTCAAATTCTTTTGAGGCTGGCAATATGCTGCAAAGTTAAGGTTCTTGAAAGATCCAGGGAGGGCATGTGTATGCTTGAGTGTTTGGAGAGAAATACTACAAATAAAAGCTTAATTTAACATATCCATCTTTCTAAAATGGTTGTATATAGGGCTGGGGGCAAGTATCAATCTTTGAATACACCTCTGTCTTGGAGTGAATGAGGGATTTGGCAAACTGATAGAAATTCTCAATGGTTTTTTACTCATATGTTGTATTCATTCAACCTAAGTTCCTAGTTACCATGGTAGTTATATTTTATAGCCAATTTCGTAGCCTGACTCTTGCATAGAGTTGATAAACTGTATGCAGTAACCGAGTAAACACTGTTGGAAGTTCTATTAAAATCTTGTAAATATATTTACATGTATTATTATATTTGTTACTATTAGTTTTATATTTGTATTTTTTTTATACATGTATTATTATATTTGTTACTATTAGTTTTATTATTATTTTAGGAAGGACTGGAGTCTGGTGACCCTGGCACAGATGATGGACGCTTTTACTTTCATCTGGGAGATGCCTTGCAGAGAATAGGAGACAAAGAGGTACACATTTAATATGATCTTAATGTAAGTCTAAATTTCTGGTGGACTGCAGAATCCAGAAAAACTTTAGAGCATGGGCCCAATGTCAAAAAGTCATTAGTCCCTTTGAAATAACAATCCAGCGTGTGTGTAGAGGTCAAGATAAACAACAGCAGAAAACCAAACCAACAACAACAATAAAACCTGCCATTTGCATGATTATACAATCTCTTAGCATCCCTTATTTTTCTATAGAACTAACCAAAACTAGCTTACATGGAGCTATTAGTACCAAGGGACAGAGAAAAATACACACACACACACAATAAAAATTCAGAAATTAATTGAATGCATTTTTACAGTCTGTTTTCTGCTCCTAACACTTTTTGACAAAGATTTTTCCACCAGAGTCAAAATACAGTGACTTAAATTTGTCACTATATAGAATTTCTCTCATATCTCTGCTAAGTGTTCTGTAAATATTCTCTTTTTCCCAAAGTGACCATGAGCACCAATGTCTGTGATACGAAAAGACCGTAAAAGGACTGAATGTGTGGGCTTGAGTTTTAATACTTGTTCAAACGCTGAATTCATAAACTGGTCAGAAAAGTCGATTTTTTTTCAGCAGATCTTTTGCCCGGTACAAATATATGCTACTGGAAACCATAAGCTTTTCTAATTTTTTAATTGAGGAAAGCCAAATTTGAATGTGTGAATTAGTGCTACTGTCATAGTTGAGAAAAAAAGGGCATTTGTTGAAAACTGTTGCTGGTAATGAGCTACACTATGGGCACGAATTTAATAAAAAAATAAATAAAAAAAAAACAACAAAACAACAAAAAAGCACCCTTGTGCATAGGTGAAAAATGTGAAAAGAATAAAAATGTAGTGGAAAGAGATCTGAAAATTGTTGCTTAACTAGTTTTCTAGAAGTACATCTGAAATATTGATAGGTAGAATACTGTAAAGAATGCTAACCGCTTCACAGAATCACGGACTGGTTGAGGTTGGAAGGGACCTCCAGAGATCATCTAGTCCCACTCCCCTTCTGAAGCAGGGTCACCTGGTGTCTTGGACCAGTAAATAGGCAGTTCGCCAGTATCAAGTCAGACAAAGGGACTGTCATAAAGCCTATGTATGTGTTTTTTCTTGAGCCTAGTTCATCAAATTATTTTCATGTATATAGAATGTGGAACATTTATTACACTTTATACAGATTATGTGTCTAGAACATTGAAGTGTAGAAATATCTGAATTATAAGTTCAATCACCTTTGAAATTACAGTTAAATATTGTTCCAATGAAGTTTTTTGTATTTAAAAGTTAATTTGCAAGTGAGAATTAGGTGGCCTCATTTTACACTTTTATTTTTTTTACACACAGTATGCTTTATCTCTCTTTCTTTCTCTGCTTCACCCCTACTCAACCTCGAATCATTGTCCTTCTCTTAACAGAAAACCAACAAGGAAATCTCTTAATACTTCCATGGCATACTCTGTGTTGAATGATTAAGCCTAGAGCATCTCATTACAAAATTTGACTAAAGATACCACACAGATGTAATTAACATACATCAGCCCAATCCCTGCGATAATTATGTGTTAATGCTTATGGACTTAATGGTCAAATCTTCTGTAGAAGAAGCTTTAATCAATGGCAAATGAACTTCTTGGGATAGCACAGACTGTTAAATTTATCTGTGCAAGTTAAAACTTTTTTTTTTTTTTTAACTGACCTTCGTAGACGTACTGAATTTCAAGATTTAATCAAGGAAACAGATCAATATTTAAGCAACATGTAAAAATGCTGTCACTGAAGGTTTGCTGAAGGTAGATATTCATCTATTAGAGCTATATTAGGAATTACGAATGTGGTCTTGGTAAGTTGTAGGGAAACAACATTGAGGATATAACCTTTCCAGCTATAATTTGGTAAAGTGCCAAATTGATTAAAACAACAACAACAAAATACATTGTAGAAGGTATTGCAGAACAAAATGTTGTTCACAGAGAATGTATGAATTGAATGCTTATCAGATAATTTATTTCCTGGCAAAGAAGATATACTCTTGTATCTGTCCTGTACAGGACAGTGCTCAATATTTAGTCTTTCCACTGCCAAGATCTGCATGTGAAGAGAGAGGTGATTTTATGGAAACTCAGGACTGGAAAGGATAAGTGAAATAATCGTACCCCATACCAGCAAAGGCAATCTCATAGTACAATTTTTCTAATAAATAAGGATTAACAGTATTATATATAATGATTATAACTGATGGTTATTAAAGAACAGCAACATTCATACTTATCTGTCAGTGGCTGAAACAAGCAATTCATCCCCCTTCTCATTTGAGCTAACTCCAAACACTAGAAATGAATTCATACAGTGAGCATGAACAATCTATTGTTACCCCATTGCTATTACAACTTATGTCTTGAGGAACGTATACTATAAATCATAATGCTTCCATTTCAGAGGCTTAACCAAGATAAGATCAAGCTTTAAAGATATACTGTGTATTACCCAAAGATGATATGTAATTTTTTTGACCAATACATTTTAAGAAGCTTATTCAGAGAAAAAGATGAAAGCTTTTATATTGTCTGCTGTTATTCTGTTTATCCACACTGCTTTTCCTTACTTCAAATAAATGGAGTAAGACAACAGTCTACTGCAACCTTTCCTTCATACTTCAATAGAGTCATAAATATCAGAGTACCACGTTTTTTGAAAGCTTGAAGAAATTTTAGACTCTCAAAAAGAAATAATCTATGGTTACAGTGTAAAAGGTTATACAAATATTTGAAAACCAAAAATACCCTAATTTATTTCTTACCTTGTATCTGAAAGAAAAGATCTATAGGTAAATGTATAAGATGACACTTGATTTTCTTTTAGAAATAATCCATTATGTGAAGAATTTCCAGTAGTTTGTTTACTTTACTGTATGATTGCTAATACTAAGTAAGTCATAGTAAGACACACCGTTCTCGTGACAGCTTATATCCAAAAAATATTTTAGTTTTACTTCTACTTTATTGGCTTCAAAATGGGCATAAATAATATGCAGATGTGAATGTCTTCTCCTAGGATAGGCTTATTTGGCTGTACATTTTAATTTCCATTAACACACAAACATGAGGTAATTCCTCTTAACTTACAAGTTAGTATTGCGCTTTTGGCCTTAGTAAGCCTTTAATAGTTTTTAGCGTTTGCATCAAATGTGGGCAGATGAATGGAAAACTCATTTGCTCTTGAATTAGGAGAAGGGACTCCCTGAAATGCAATTAACAAATAGTCATGCAGGGGAACTACCATATAAGAGAGCTCTTGGAGATACTGTTTTACAATTGTTTTGTCCAGATTTGAAAGCTTCTGTTAGAAATAAAAGTGTAGAGTTTGTTTGTTGGTTTGTTTGTTTTTTTGGGGGGGAGGGGGTGGGAGGGTGTTGTTGTTGTTTTCTTTTGAGAACTGGCAAGGAGGTGTGTACAGCCAGGGAAAGAATAAAGGTTGATTTCATAGGCTGTCTAATGTGGAGTGAGACACTAAGTATCAGATTAGCTGAAGAAGTGGTTTAGCTTGGTCTGAGTTTGGATGTGTGAAGCTTTACTGAAGGAGATTTGGAAAGGGAAGGTGAGAATTTCAAATTTCAAGAATTCCAAGCAATACCAAGCTAGAGAGGGACTCTGGATAATTCCAGCTAATGAGGTTTTTGGATGAATTCTGTTTACAGTGGAGATTGCTGCCTGCTTCTCTCCTTCTGTTCTGAATTTCTTGTCCTCCTACCTCCCCGTTTAGCTGACCAGCTGACCTGGCATATCCTTTCTTTTTTTTTTTTTTTTTTTTTTTTTTTTTGCATTGTCTTTAAAATAAATAAATAAAGCAAAGATATCTATGTAGCTTCCCCTGTTCATAGACCAGTGTTACTCCTGTTTGACCTTTTGTTTCCAAGCATCTTATTTGCTTTCTTTGCAGGACCTCTTTTTGCAGCTGGTATAAAATGGCAAAGCAAGTTGTGCGAAGGTAGAGTAAGATGAGCTAAGGCCTGGCAAGAGCATCAGTAAGCTTTTACTATGTGAAATAAAGGGGAAATAAGCAAAACGAGTAGCATCATCTCAGTTCTAGTGTGAGAACAAATATTCAAGGAAAGCTCAGAAGTATATATGTAATCATGTAACAAAGTCAGCACTGTTTTCATCGCCACAGCATCCATGTTGGTAGTAGAAGGGAGCTATTTAATTTTTATTAAATTATTAAATTAAATCTTTAATTCACAGGTAAAAATGAAGCATAGAGAAACCAGGGCTGACCAAGAAGACAATTGTATCTCCTAAGTCCAAGGGGAACACCTGAGTTCCTAACCAATATTTGGTGTGAATGACTGTGAGATTATCCTGTTTTGCTAATGTTGAACCAGACAGCTGTGGCTGATTCTGATGTATTTTAGGATTGTTGATTTTCATTTTTTCCCCCTTAAAGGAAATTATTATTACTGTACATTAAGAGAATATCCCCGGCATCCAAATAGATAGCCTATTACCTTACCAAAGGAGCCTAAGATTTTCTATGGCATGTTAGCTGATATGAATTTGTTTGATAACAAATGCAATCTTCTAGGCATACAAGTGGTATGAACTTGGATATCAAAGAGGTCATTTTGCATCAGTCTGGCAGCGCTCCCTCTACAACGTGAAGGGATTGAAAGCTCAGCCTTGGTGGACAGCGAGGGAAACTGGTTATACTGAACTGGTGAAGGTAAGGGAGTTTGTTTCTGTTTACTTTGATTTCTTTTTTTTTAATAACAACCTTTAATGTAAGGTGCAAAGCGGAAAAATACTCATAAAGTCTGAATTGTTGCCTGTGAGTGCCAGACACCAGTCTCAGACTGAGCGCAAGTTTTAACTAAGATACTATAAAATGAGCTTAGATGTTTTAATAATTGATGATGGGGACATTACTAAATACAAAATTTTCATGGTAGACTACTGGAATGTTTTAAATGCAAAATAACGTCAAACTCTGCTAATGGCGAGGACATCCATTGTGAATTTTTTATTTAGTCATAAAAAGCTGTGTTCTTTGTCCTTTGTGTAATACTTGGTGACTTCTTTGGGATCTCTTAATTGCATAGGATAAACAAGCGTAAACTTGTCTTCCAGTGATGGATTCGGCACTAAAATGACATAAAAAAAAACTTTAAAGAACTAAAATTCTAATTAATACAAAACATGTCGTTTATTTACTATTCATAGTAATAATTTATATTTTCAAAATTGCATATTTTTAAAACTAGAGATCCCTTTGCAAATCTGTCATAATTTGAAAATAATAACAGTAATAATTTTTAAAAAGGGGAAGGAAGTACCCATTTTGCGTATGCTTTGAATATTAACAGGTTTAGCAAAATTCTTCTGCACAAATAACTTAAAAACATAAATGCTTCTTTGAAGAGAGTTTCACTCAGTGTGTTTGTTTCATTATGCTTAGTTACATGACATGTTAGAAACCTACTGTGAAAGAATTATTATTTTTAAAGAAATTTTAAAAAGTTTACTCCTTGTTATGGTTCTGATGGCAGTATAAGTAAGGTTAGGAAACTTAGATTAAAGAGTAATCACTCAACTGTAATTTCATTCTTGGGGAAAAAAAATAGCTTTGTGGACTAGAATGTGGCAAGATTTGAAACGTGCATGTGTTCGACTGATTCTTGAGGTATGTGTAAAAATAGGTACTTCATGACATAAAGGAGGTGGAGAGACTTGGAGCCTCTTGTACTGTTGCCAAACAAAAGGAAAAGAATGCATATCATATTAATAATGTTTTAAAGTTGTCTGCAGTGATGTTTGAGTGTCTGTTACATGTAGAGCATCCAAATTTCTAAATCATAGAGGTAAAAGTGTGTGCCCCCCCACCCCCACCCCCCTCACCCCCGTTGGCGGGAAGCTACAGTCAACTTTGAATGATGAAAAAAATTGAATTTCCTATTATAAAATGGCCAGGGCTCCACCTTGAAAGATTTTTTTTTCAGATGTATGGGATCATATGTAAAGGACTTGGTTTGGATCAGCATTCTGCATGTCTCCTAGAACATTTTAGATGAACCACTTAGTTAGAAATTCACCCTGATCTCCACAGCACAACCACCTCTCATAGTCGCTGCTTTAATGTTTGTTATTCAATATACCAAAATAAGAATTTGAAAAATAAAACTGGAACTGCTGTGTTTGAAGCTTCTTTACTCCACTGTACTAAGACTTTTTGTGGTAGCTTTTTCGTGTTTTATTAGTAAGGTCATCAAGTCTGCCTGCTGCTTTATTTACGTATATGTCTCAATTTGAGGGGGCAACAAGTTTTACATTCTTCAAGATACCTTTCAAAGTTGAAGGTATAAATCCAAACTATAAGTTATCAGAATATATATATATATATATATTTGCATTGTTGTGTTTTCCCCATAACTCAAAAAGTACTTGAATTTATGCAAGAGAGCAGGCTCAGTTCTAATATTGATAAACACTTGCAAGTGCAGATTTGAAGTGGCATTCTGCATAAAGTAGAAACAATCTTTGAAGATATTTGTTTTATTGATTTCTGAAACATTCAAGCTTCTGTATGTGCTTTAGTTATTAAGAAAAAAAATAAAAATTCTACATTCCACACAGCAAGAAACAACCAGCAAATATTTCTTGCTACTTCAGCTCTTTACATTCTTCTTCCATTCATGCAGAATGTGTGGGAAATGCTTGCAAATCCAAATTATGGAAGTTGACATTGAAAATTGCTCTATGAAGGACAAAGCATTGGAGGCCTTGACCCTCTCTCCCTGTATTTCACCATTTGTTGTTGAATATGAACAAACTCCTTTCAGTGTCTTGGTAGCTTAACAATGTTACTGGAGGATTTATTTGTGGCTAGCTGAGGCAATGCTAAAGGTTCTCTGCCATACTCTGACAGCTCTGTCTTTGCTCATTCTGTTAACCAGCACAGCTGTAGTCAGTAACGTGTTAGAGCACAGACATGGCTTGATTATGTTATAAAGAATGAGAATGTCTCTGTAACACTTAAAAGGAGGTGTATGATGGTGGTAAATTCTGGTTAGTGCTACTATGCTGGCAGCAGTAGATCTCTCTAGCTGCCCATTAATGCTTATTTTTTTTGTGTTGTGTTATTATGTTATTTTTGTAGTTTCCTTGAAATAATTATTTCTCTGGGAACAGAAACTATAAACCTTTAAATTAGGAAATGTATCAAGTGATTTATGTAGAAATGTTCTGCTAATTTGCTGATCTATGGTAGTTCAGGACTTTGGAGCATCAAGAAACTCTTGTTTGAGCTCAGCTAAAAGAAAACCTTGCTTTCATCTTAGAAAACCTATCCTCCTCCCTTGGGGCAATTAGCTTTTTTCCTCCAAGTCTTACAGAGTCATTGCATCATCTCTGGTATCTTTTATAGAACCTTGGTAGAGCATTCTTTTCTATTCTGGTCCTCAGTTAATAAATGAATAAATAAAAGCAGCACAAAGCTATTGGATCCTAGACACTTTTCACCAGGCTGAAAACAATGCAAAGGAAATGATCTAGGTAAATTTGTCCTTTCTTTATGTTGTCTTTTGGTTTTGGAAATGACCCAGAAGATGCTTTGCCAACAGCGTACTACCGTGAATAGCTTATTGATTAAAGTAGATCCTGTATCATCAATTTTCATTGCTTGTTTAGATTTTATTAGTTAAAAATTTCAAGTGCAGCAAGAAGAGCACAGAAAGAGAATGAAAGTACTGTCAACAGCACAATCCGTGATGTTTTCTGTAGACTGACAGCTAGGGCTGTCATTGTTTGGCTACTAAAATCTAAACATTCATATTTGATGGCAAAAATTAACTAAATTGTGCATTTAAAGTGTGCCTGGATGCCTTAAGGGAGCCTTGTGTTGAAAAGAGCAGAGATAATGCTTAGCATGCTGATGTTTAAACACTGTGAGTGACCAGTTTAGTGCAAGGACCCTATTTTGGATGGCTTTAAATACTGACCCTTGCCCAGAGGTGTTGGAGGTCCCCAGCTAATGCCCTGAAACTATCATGAATACTTTCTTACCCTGTATTGGTAACAAAGTGACATGGAGTAGAGACACCACCACGATTTTATTTTATAAATGCACATGTGGTCAGTAGTTATGCCTCATGTGAGGGGTAGTAAACTCTTAATCTCTGTCTGTGGCATTTATGACCATACCTTGAAAAGGGTCTGACAGCACAGAATAAGGATTTTTTAATATAATACAGTCACACATAAAAATAAACCAATATTAAGAAATCCCTATTTAAATACAATAATTTTTTTGCCAATAAAATCTACGCTATTACCAGATGTAAAGCAACTGTAAACTTACATTATTGTTAGGAACTGTGTTTAAAAAGCCATATGGAGGTTTATGGGAATCAGCTGGTACGAAACAAGTACATATGCTCCAAGTGCTGCTTGCCACCTGATTCTTCACTTGAAATCAAGATATTGCACCAAACACAATATCAATCTGTTGCAGCCCGAGGCTTGCATCCCTACATGTTATGCAGCATGAGCATATTTAGCTTTTATTCGGTAGGTGCTAACTCTTGATTCAGTAGCTTGAAGTCCAAGTCCTGGACTTAGCCACTGTGTTTTAATGGTGTTATGCATCCCTTCAATGTTGGCCTAAGAGTCTGTCAAATCAGGTATATCAAGGCTGAGCTGTGTTTGAACTCTAACTCTCCCCTTCCTTTCTACATAGGAGTTGCCTATGGCTCACAGTAAAGCCCTATCAGTATGTGTTACAAATGGGGGACCAGTTTCTCAAGAATACAGAGACACTATTGATTTCAGTGGCAGTTATATCTAAAACCATTGAAGAGCTGGCTCAAAATCAATGATATGTATTCAAATTGCTTTGTATCCAATATGCTAGGGAAGGAACTTTAAAAGGCAAGGACAAACACACAACTTTGCAGGTTGACTTTCAGCTTGTCACTTGAGGAAAATTAGAGGTGACAAAGCTGCCATTATGTGCATCTCCTTGCACCACCAGTGCTCTTCATGCATCTTTTTGTCTGCGTGGGTGAAAGCTCCTTCTTACCTTTTTATTTTTCAGGAGAAGGGTTAGGAGTTTGAGGAAACAGGAGCACTTGTCATGTCTTTCAAAGTTTTCCAATTTTGTTGATCTGTATCACTTTAAATTGAAACTTATATAAATGCAAATTTTTCATTTCTTTCTCTTCTGCAGCCAGTACAAATTCAGGTATGCAAACTGGTATTTCCTTATGTAGAAATGATAGTGCTGAATCAGTACCAGCAATGTTCCCCTGTTCATCTCTGATTAGATGGAAATTTTCAGTCTGTTTTGTACCCTGCATTTCAGGAAAAAAAAAAAAAAAAAAAAGTTTTAGGAAGATATTCTTGAAAATGTTTCTACTTAATTGTTAAAGGAGTGTTATGGAAGCCCATCAGTGGGAGAGAAGAGGGTAAATGCAGCAGGAAAAATGATGAGTGCTTTTCCCCTTTACTGATGGATAAGAGAATGCAATTTGCTAGGAAGAAAAAGAGTACTGAAATAACACCAGCACAATCCTAATTTTCATAGATCTTAGCCTTTTTAGGCTTCCTGTACTGGGAGATGGTCACCGTATTATAGACATCGTGTTCTAGCCGTGGCTGTTTCCAGAGCCATTTATGATATATCAGTGTACCACCTACTTTGCAAGATCAGCTTGTCTTTTAATTGAAAAAGAAACTGAAGTGGTAAATGCGGCTATTTAAACGGTGAAAGGCTAATAACCATACGGCTGAAAAGGGGCAGTTATATTACCTCGTCTGACCTGTGTTACAAAGGTTGTGGAGTTTTACTCAGCTATACACATCATACAAAGAGGCAATGTGGGAACACACCTTAGCCTATTTTCAGTTTGAAATTGACTGAAAATGTCTTACAGAAATGCTTTGTTCAAGAGCACAAAGGAAAAATGAAAACTATTCACCAAAAATAAGGTTTAGTGAGTATCGTAAGCAGCTGGGAAATGGAAGTCACATCATCATTATCCAGATCCATTGTTACACAGTGGGTTTTTCATTTATCTTCCTGTAACATTAAAATGACTTATTACTGGTAGAATACAAGGTTTCTAATCTACCTGATTTTTACAAGTAGAATGTCCTAAGGCAGCAGAGAACAAAAATCGTAATTCTACAGTCATGTGGGTTTGGTATGTATGAAGTACACGGCAGCTTACACACTTTTAATAGTTGTATCCATAAATTGTCACCTGGCATTTCAAGTCGTATTTGATCTCTTCCAATAGCATCAGAATGTGCAAGTGAATCTTTGCAAACCTTTCTGAAGGTTTAAATCATAACTGTCAACTTAAGTAGCATGTTTGCATTTGTCCTCTTTGAACTAGGAGGTTCTGTCAACACTAGGAGCTTCAGGTTACGTGAGTGGTTTTCTAGTCTCAAGAGTGCTTCCAGGTAGCATGTGCTATGTTTAAGAAGATCAATACTCTTCTTAGCCTGCAACATAAAATGATCTGTTAAAGAGCCCGTAGGCTAATCAAAAAGCAAGTTAAAGTGAGGCCTAATCTGCAGGAGGCTGGGGATTACTGAAATTTTACAATACAAATGTAACTGAATCTGAATAATACTATGAAAGTTTTCCTGCCATAACTTGTCATAAGGGAATTGACATAAGGAAACTTTATAATGATGAACTCTTTTTTTAAGTACTTTTAAATTAAAAAAATAAAAAGTTAATAATGGCAGGGAAAAAAAATAAGATACTAAAGCAAAATGCAGTAAGTTCTCAGTGAACTAACATGGCTCTCACAACAGTCCTTAGAAAAAAATTGGAAACTTATTCGGGATGAGGGGCTTGCTGTGATGGATAAGAAAAAAAGCCTCTTCTTGCCTGAGGATGAGAATCTGCGAGAAAAGGGAGACTGGAGTCAGTTTACTTTATGGCAACAAGGTAAAACATTTTGTATTTCTCTTTCCCCAGTTTCACTTTCTCACATTAATGTAGTGTAATAAGGAGTATCAACACAGTTTTTCTGGAATAGTTTTTTTAATCACTGTACCTGTTATTTAAGTCTGCAGAAGAAATGATCTGATAAAATAGTTTCTGAGACCCCAGCAACAGTGAACAAGAATTCTTTATTCTAAATCACGTAGCCCACAAGCACTTCTAAGAATCCCTTGAGGGTAATACTCATTTCCTGGCAAGGCTGCCAAAATTTTGCATGGTAATGCATGTGCAGATCAGCCTGAGGGAAGACAGGAAGGCAGGAGAAGACATATTCTCAATACTGTGTTGCCAGCTAGGTGAGATCCATCTTCAGAAATGGTATGGGCAAATAGAATATGAGCTTTAATAAGCCTGCTGTTCTGTCTCTGAGCTTTGCAGTGGGAGGCTCAATTACTGGAATGACCTGAACTTCTTAAAAGACTTTACATGTGAAAGAGTTCTGTAAGATAAAATATTAAAAGCCAAGCTATATGAAAATATAATCAGATGTTGAAATGGTATCATATTGGTAGCATTTTTGTCTTTTTAATGATTATACTTTAATGATCTATTTAATCATTAATAAAAGTATAATCATACTTTTAGAATCATGTTTAAAATGGTAGAAAGCCTGCTTCTCACAAAAAGTTCAAAAGCAAAGAAGTGTCAGGCTACTCTGATATTACAATATCAGCACTTGCTGTTGCATAATTTGTAAAATGTGTATGATATTATTTACCTCTTTTTGTGTCAGCTCTTTGACAACTTTGTTGCTGTTCTGCAAAGTAGAAAACAAGGGACTGTTTGTTCATTGCACTTATGAATGCTCAATCTCTTATTTTCACCAGGAAGAAAAAACGAGAATGCTTGCAAAGGTGTTCCGAAAACGTGTGCTTTATTGGAAAGATTCCCAGAAGCTACAGGCTGCCGAAGAGGGCAGGTACCTGGCAAACTTCTTCATTTTTGCAAGTCCCTAAAGCTGTGAGAAGGTGATGTTAAGGAATGTGTACAGAGGAATGTGTGACCTTGATATATTCAGTGATGGCTCAGACACACAATGAAGTTGATACTCTAATAGCCTTCAGCAAATATGAGATAAAATATATTAGCTGAAGCTCTTCTATGGGATTTTTAGTAAAACCATTTTCCCTTGTGATCACAGGGAGCTCATGTTGGGTAAGTAGTTATTTACCATGGGTCAACTGATAGTAATAACTTACTAAGCCTAATCCTAAGTGACTTAAGAGGTCATCACAGTCAGTATGGCTAACCCCAAGAAAACTGTCGCACCACAGCTGAAAATGGATCTCTTGAAGATAAGAGAGGTACTGTTTTTTGTTGTCATTCCAATGTGCCAGGGTAAAACTTGTCAGTTTTGCTTTACAACCATAGTATAACCTGTCTGTGATTCAGGAATATTTAAATATTTGTATAATACTTGAATACCGCATATATATGTATATGAGACTCACAGAAGTTTCTAGACTGATCTGCATGGGCAGATAGCATACATGGCAGTAATCATTCCACAATGAAAGTATTATTAGGGTTATAAAAGTATTTCTGTGGTGTATGAATAACTTTTCTGCATAGACAGCAGTAGCAGTTGTTCAGGTTGCTTTAGGGTCTGACGGGGCAATCAGGCCTAACATATCTCACTGTAGCAGAGGCAACGGAATAGAGCATCTGTGTTCACCACAGCCACTGGAGCTTATTGCTTGCTGTTATAAGGAATTGCTGGTAAGATGAAACCTCAGATGGTGGGAACAGCTAAGGCATTAGATACACATTCTCTTGTGTTCATTTTGTTGAAGTTGGAGAGCTAGCAATGTCTTAAAATGCAAGATTTATCAAAGCTACCTCGTCCTATCCTGAAATGCAGATTTCTCCATTGAAAAGGTGCTTCTCACCACCGTCATGCGATATTCACCTTTTTTGTTCATT
Source organism: Oxyura jamaicensis (assembly GCF_011077185.1). Taxonomy (NCBI): domain Eukaryota; kingdom Metazoa; phylum Chordata; class Aves; order Anseriformes; family Anatidae; genus Oxyura; species Oxyura jamaicensis. The sequence continues at coordinate 120,937,104 of NC_048894.1, read as the reverse complement.
GGGTTGTAGAATCACAGAAAGGGAAGGCATCTCTGGGGATCTTCTAGTCCAGCCCTTTCTCAAAGTGCGGTAAACTGGAGCATGTTGCTCAGGACACTGTCTAGTCAGGTTTTTGAATGCCCAAGGATCGAGACTCTACAATCTCTGGACAACCTGCTCAAATGTTCAATCGCCCTTACTGTAAAAAAGGTGTTTTTTTTCTTATGTTTAAATGGAATATCCCATATTCCCAAATCCATGTGCATTGCCTCTTTGCCTTTAATTGGATACCACTGAGAAGAGTCTGGCTCCATCTTATTCACTCCTCCCATCAGGTATTTATATATATTGGTAATATCCCCACTGAGCCTTCTCTTTAGGCTGAGCAGTCCCAGCTCTCTCAGCCTCCCCTCATATGTCAGGTGTTCCAGTCCCTTAAGCATCTTTGTGGCCCTTCACTAGACTCGCTCCAGGATGTCCATGTTTCTCTTGTAGTGGGTAGCCCAGAACTGGACACTCAAGATGTCTCACCAGTTCTGAGGGGAAGGATCACCTCCCTCAAACTGCTGGCAAGGCTCTGCCTAATGCAGCCCAGGAGACTGTTATCTTTCTCTGTTGCAAGAACGCATTGCTGGCTCACGTCCAAACTGTTCTATACGAGGACCCTGAGCTCTTTTTCTGTGAAGTTGTTTCCCAGACAGTTGTTCTATAGCTTGTAGTACTGCGTGGGGTTACTCCTCCCCAGTGCAGGACTTTTCATTTCTCTTTGTTGAATATCATGAGATTCGTATTTGCTCCTTGCTCCACCTTGTCCAGGTCCCTGTGAATGGCAGCCAAAAACATTTGGTTTATCAACCCTTTCTACTCAATTTTCTGTCCTTGCCAAGGGATGCACTGTGCCCCATCATCCAGGTCATCAGTGAAGCTACTAAACAGTGTTGGACCCAGTATTGAGCCTTGGGGTATACCTCTGGTGAGATGGAATTTGTATTTTGATCACAACTCCTTGAACCTGGCTGAACTGCTAGATTTCCATCCCCTTCACTGTCAGCTTACCTAGTTTCTACTTCATCAGTTTGTCAACGAGGATGTTATTCTACAGGCAGTGTCAAAAGCCTTACTAAAGTTTAAATTAATAATACCCACCCATCTTCCCCTCGTCCATCAAGCTAGGCATCTCACTGTAGAAAGCTTGTTAAGCATGGTTTCCCATTCATAAATCCATGCTGACTGCTCCCAGTCACCTTCTTTTCCTTCATGTGTTTAGAAATCAATTCCAGGATTATCTACTGTCACTGAGATGAAACTGACTGACCTGTAGTTCTTTGTCCTTGTTTTCTGCCTTGAAGACAGGAACATTTGCTTTCTTCCAGTCTTCAGGAACCTCCCCTGGTTACCTGACATTTCAGAGATTGTGTGTGGACTCTTGACATCAGTAAGCCGTGGGTAGAACCCATCAGGGTCAATGGAACAATTTGTTGAGTTTGTCTAAATGTTTCCTAACCTGTGGGTAAGTCTTTGCTCCAGGCTTCTTTGCTGTTCTCAGGTGCCTGGGATTCCTGAAGGTCAGTCTTACCAGTAAAGACTGAGGCAAAGAAGGCTTTTAGTACCTCAGCCATTTCCACATCCTTTGTCATCATATCTCCTGCCACATTCAGCAGCAGACCCATCCCTAGACCCATTTTCCCCGGACTTTATTTTATTGATGTATCTGTAGAAACCTTTCTTGTTGCCCTTTGCTTTCGTCTCAAGATTCAACACCAGATTATCTTTGCCTTTCTTAGCCTCTTCCCTGCACATACAGAGAGTGTCTCTGTGTTCTTCCTGGGTGATCTCACCATGCTTTCTTCTCTTGTATGTTTTTTTTTCCCTATATTTCACTTTTTCAGGATCTCCGTGCTTCCTGCACATACAATAAACTGTTCCTGAGCTTGGAGGAGGTGATCCTTCAAAATCAGCCAGCTGTCCTAGACTACTCTTCTCTCCAGCAGTGTATCTCATGGGATTTTTTCCATGTATATCCCTGAATAATCAAACAAAAATAATTAAACAAAATAAAAAGTGTGCACACACACCACAAGACTTCTTTTTGTAGTTTTGAACACCTTCAGAATGTAGAATCACACGATCGTTGCTGAGACTAACAAAATGTGACATTGCACTTTTGATTGGTCCTCGTGGATGAGATGTAAGGAAGTCCTGAACATGTAGCAGTATGCTTGTGAAAATGGCTTTGTTGAAGTCCTCTGTCTCCTCTTGCAGATCAAGTATTCTGTAATGCATCCAGGGACTCACGTATGGCCCCACACAGGGCCCACCAATTGTCGGCTACGGATGCATTTGGGCTTGGTGATACCTAAAGAAGGCTGCAGAATTCGGTGTGCCCAAGAAAACAGGTACTTCACCCTCCCTCCTCCTCCCCACTTTGGTCATTCGTTTTCCCTCAGCTTTCTCAACCCTGAGAAGTTGTGGTGCTGCATGTAATAAAAAGAAGGAAGAAAAAAAAAAAGGATGTTTCACTGATCAGGAGGTGCTATGTATTTCATTAAACAGGCAACCTACACCCTCACTCTTGCTACAAACATATAAATGTCAGTTGTCAAACAATGCCAGAAGGATCTTTGGAAACAAAGCTGCTCTTTTCTGCAATAGTGTGGAAATAACATTGTTTTTAGTCTATGAAATGTCTGTGTTTACATTTACAATGCCAGTCTAATATACTTGCCAACAAAGGTCCTCTATTTTATTTTATTTTATTGCCTTAGAATTCTTCACTTATTCAGCAAAAGCTGAGACTAAGCTAAAGCTGTGTTTTCACCTCTGTGACCAAATTTCTGCAGAAGCGTTGTTTCTAGCTGAAACATTCATTCTAATTCAATATAACTCAGTTAAAAATATTCCAGCTGAAGTTGATTTAAAGATGAATACATCTATAAAGTGTTTGGCACAATGAGTTACACAGGTAGCAAGTTTATTCAAAGTCCATTTTGAGTAAGAATTCTTGTCCTTTAGGGAGAAATTATGCTGACTTGGAAACCAGTTTTGTCTCTGTTTTGTGGGAAGAAAAAAAAAAAAAAAAAGGAAAAAGAAATAGCAATGGCTTGGATGTTACAATCAGAGCACATACTTCCCTGGGAAATACGAGAAAATCCTAAACTTAAGAATGGGATAGGTTTTTACATGATATTAAACACAGGAAAATAAAGTATTAACTATATTACTTTTTTACTTGAAGACTTAACTTGCTGAGACTTACGTGGAATTCTAATAATGCTTAATATTTATATATCTCTATATATCTACCTGGAAGATTTTGTCTTGTCTGTAGCATCTGAGTGCAACAAGTGTTAATTTTGAAATCTTTTCGCAGTACTAATGTACAGCTATATTTGATATAGAGAAATCCACTCCTGCCTGCATGACTGTAATATATAGCAAAGTTATTAGTTTTTTTTTCCACATCTGAAAATAACTACAACAATAATTTTTTAGAATTTTTGAGGATACAAGTATCCAGCTGTTAAAAATGTCGCTATAGATGTGTTAGGGCTCCTACCAACATAACGTTGACTGTGACAGACTATTAAATAAGCTATAAAACCTACACTACCTAGGTTGTGACAAACATGTTTATTTCCAGCATTCCAATTCAATATCTGAAACAAGTTTAAGTTAGACAGTAGGATGGTGGTAGAGGTAGCTATCCGGCTTAGGACTAATAGAGAGATGTGGGGTGCTTTCACTGCAGGACACTATAATGAATCCAGATTTGTCGTGACTGAAAGGAATTACCATTAGGTGGCTGTTCAGTGGCCTGTGTGAACAAAGTGGTGGTTTTTATCTATTTCCAAGAGACCAGGTATCCACAGCTCACCACTCATTAGGCTGGCCACCCTTCTTTGTCTCAGTCTGAACAGAAGGGATGGTGGTTTGGAAAATGAACATAACTACACCCCCCTGGTAGCAGCAGCCCGTCAACATCAGGGATGTGGCAGGGCAGAGTGGAAAAACGTATGTTGCTGCTGGTATGCTGCAGACAGCATTTCAGTGTCTAGGCTTCTGAATCTGGCTCATTCTTATGCATCAGACTTGCTCATTTGAAATGTAAAACTTGCACTCAAGAACTGACTACAGCCTGTTTTCGAATGTGTTAGCTTTAGTTGATTTTGGCAAGAGCTATGCATTCATAGTCAAAGGCAGGATTTTTTCACTGAAAACATTGAAAGTATGTTCACTAATCATGAAAAGGGTTTGTTGTTGTTGTTGTTTTTACATCCCTTTCTCTATGAAAGAGGTGGGTGAACTACTGTTGAAAGAAATGATGTCAGGAGAAAAACATATCTTTAGCATTTTCCATTCGTCCTCTCCTGGTGGTTCAGAGCAGTAGGAAGCTAGTGGTTTCTAACTTGAGCTGGCTCAAGTATCAAGGATAGTGTGTCAGGGGTCAGTGCTTTGATGCCATCCTTCTCTGGCATCCTTCTCTGGCTTCCTGCGTCCCACTGCTGCTTGTACAAGATAGAGAAATAATGTGAATGTTGTGCCCAGTTACCTCTGTGCCACCCACTGTAGGTGTTTAGAGGAGCAGTGCTATTATTCATCTCATCCTTTGATATACACACAACTCAGCATTGTCTAATACTGAGTTTTACTCCACTACTTGCACAAGAGTTTTTATGTTGCTGCTAGGAGCTTGGCGCACCTCGTTGTTATTCAGCACAGCTATAGTAATTTTAGGTCGTTGGGCCATTCTGAAGTCCCAGCTCTGGAAAGTGCAGGGTGCAGTGCACAAAAATGGGAGGCAAATAATATCTAGTTATCAAAATCAAACATCTCTGTCAGACATGGTAATCATATTTTGAAACGAAGCTGCAGAATTATAACCTTAAGCAGATGTCAGTCCAAGATTTCACCTGTGACAGGTGAAATAATATCCGTGCAGGTGACATAAAACCCTAACCCAAAGTGGCTCAGCACCAGACAAGAATAATATCCTCCCTGTGGTCCCACTGTGAAGTGTTTCTCACACCATGAAGGCATCTGGAAAATATTTATTTGCATACTAATGGTGTTTTTTGTAATCTATCCAAAAGGGGCTAATAGTTCTGTCAACTTTATGACTTCTTCTTTGTTGTGCAAAACAGCCCGACCCAGTATGATGCAAATGATAGATCCCTGCTTTTAACCTCTGAAGCTATTTCATCTGGATGCTTGGAGTTTTTATTGTCCTTTACTGAGCTACACTTTCAGGCTATTTAGTGCAGTGCTGTTCAGGCTTGATTTAATTTAGAGGGGAAAAAAAAAGGCCTGATTCTTTGCCACATAACAGCATTGACTGGAATAATACCAATGTAATTCTAGTGCAGTAGCAGAGGTTTGGGGCCTGTATGACATAGAACATTTTTGTTTATTGGAAAGCTGATTTGGTACTAGAAAAAAAACACATGATTATGCTTGAAACCTGCAAAAGGCTCATTTTGTGGGCTTTTGTGTCTGATGTCCACGTGCAAGAAAGTGTGAATTTTTCACTGTTAATGCTGACTGTCCACTGTTTTAAATATGGCCAGATGATCATTTCTATCTCAATTTCCATTTCCCTTCAGAACATTACAGCACAGCCCCATAAACGTTGATTTTTGCTTTTGTTGAGTTAAATGTTCATAAATACATAGATGACTTAGGACTCTGAATCTCATTTTCACCCTTATTTGGGGGGGGGGGGGAAGAAAAGAAAATTTCCATGTGAATGAACACATGAATGAGCCAAGCATTATATTATATCATCTTTGATTATGATATCTTTGCTTCTTTCTCATCACTACAGTTCACAGTTCCTAATTCCCTTTAACAGCATCAATCCTAATGGGCTGCTTTGCTTCCCAAGGCATCTTGTTGAAAAACTTTATTATGTAGTCATTGTAGAGTAACTTTAGAAGGTAACATTGGCTGTTACTGACTTGACTGGCTGTTACACCCTTGCGGGTGAGACTGGATGAATAATCAGACTCATGCATCTGTCTTGTTGCAATGCGAAATAAATTTGCTTTGCTCATACCACTGCTTGACTTTACGACAGACAAACCATGCAACACACAACCAGCTGCTGTGTCCAAGTGCAGAAGCCAAGTCTGAGATCTGAGGGACAAGTGACAAATAGCTAGCACAGTGACATTTTACAGTGTGGTGACATTATCACTAATGTTCACTGATCATATGCTGATTTTTTTTCGGTATTGAGTTTGCAGTTTAACCAGGCACTAAACCTCTTTTTTATGAATTATGAATCCAGATCTCAACAGGCTAGAGAAGTGGGCCAACTAAAACTTCATGAAGTCCAACAAAGGCAAATGCAAAGCCCTGCAACTGATAACAGATTAACACTTTGCAACAGTATAGGGTGCATGATGACTGGATAGAAAGCAGCTTTGCAGAAAACAGCTGAAGGTCCTAGAGGACAAGCAACATGTGCTGTCATTTTGATGAAGCAGTTTGAGGGGAGCAATTTTTTCCCTCTCTTCTGAACATGAGATACAGTAGCTGAAGTTCTTTCTCCAATCTGGAGGCTCTTCAGCACAAGAAAGTCATTGATAAACTAAAATGACTCCTGTGGAGGTTGAAAAAGAAAAAGCTGATTAGGTTTTAAAAAGCTGACATAAAAAAGCTGACATGCTCCAGTCCTCTGCTGAGGGGACTCAAAGAATTAGTTTGGAGCCTGAAAAAGAGAAGGCTAAAGGGGAGCCTGGTTACTGTCTTCAGCTAACAATGGGTGACTGCACAAGACAGACTCTTTTGGAGGTGTGTAGATATAGAATGAGACATAAATAATGGCATGAAGGTGTGGCAGGGGAGGTTCAGGCTGGGTGTTAGGAAAAGGTTCTTCACCCTGAGGGTGGAGAGGCACTGGGACAGTCTCCCCAGAGCAGTGGTCATAGCACTGAACTTGTCAGAATTCAAGAAGCATTTGGACAACGCGCTCAGACGCATGGTCTGATTTTGGGGTGGTCCTGTGTGGAGGCAGCAGTTGGACTCCATGATCCTTGTGGGCCCTTCCTAAATCAGGCTATTCTATGATTCTCTGAGACATAATGGACACAAGGAAATAAACGTTCGTTATTAGGCTGGTGAAACACTAGAAGAGGTGATGGAATGGCTATCACTGTAAATACTCAAAAATCCAGTAGATGATAACCTGAGATATCTCATCTAGCCTCAAAGTTGGGTCTAACTTTGCTTTCAGGTCTAACTTTGCTTTCTTTTTGGATGTATCTTTTGCTTTTTTTGGATCTAACTTTGCTTTTATGCTAACTTTGCTGAGACTTGCTCTCAGCAAAAGCTTGGAACAGATAACCTTCTGAGGTTTCTTCTGACCTTAATTATTTTGTGATTCTATATTTCATAAAACTGAAAGGAGTGCTGATTCTTTCGACCGTTAATGTTCCCCCTATCCATTGGCTCTTGCCATTGCTTTTAAATCCAATCACTTTTTTTTTTCAAACAATGGAGTTTCTCAAAAATAAGCCAGTTTGTATAAATTGTTTCTCTTTTTGTGCCTAACAAAGGTGCAGATCTTGGAAAGATTTCGCTGTTAAAACTTGGCTTTTCCACGTAGCAATGAACACTCACCCAGAGTAGTTATGTCCCATTCAGTGATCTCCTCTGCCTTAGCATTACTTGGCAAGCAGAAGAGGTTTAAATTATGTGGTCTCGTCCTTTCAGTTCAGCTTCAACAGTATAACCTGACCCAATGTATGCTATGTCATTGCAACCTTCCTCTGAAGAAAAATCTGTAGGCTCTGTGCTTTGAATGGATTTGTGGGACAAGACTGATAATGCCCCTGATATTATAAAGCAGGACTGGGGCTTAAGTCTGTTATTCTGATTTTCAGAAAGAGCAGACTGATTTAGCATAATTTATTTTCAAAACATTTTGCTCATCATACCGTCAGTTTCCATTACTCATTATGTGTATATCTGATTAGAAAAGTGGAGAAGTTGATTATTGTACCAGTACCTCTAAGCTTGATGAATGTTCCCAGGTTATTGGACTAAGCTCATTAAAATTAAATAAATAACAAATATTGCAAATGTCTGAATACGTATGTGGGCACGTATGGGCATAACTATGCAGAGGGAGAGAAAACAATCCCTCAATAATATGAAGGTTCATTAGACTGACCTTTCTGTAGCTTTATGTCAATTAAGACTCAGATACTCTTATATCTTAATTATATCTTGCCTCTAAGAGCCGCCATGGCACTTCAAATACTACACTAATGCATGTTCTCTTTTTGTGTTGCAGAACCTGGGAAGAAGGGAAAGTTCTTATTTTTGATGACTCTTTCGAGCATGAAGTGTGGCAGGATGCTGAAAATTATCGCCTGATATTTATTGTTGATGTGTGGCACCCAGAGTTATCAGCACAACAGAGACGTACCCTTCCTGCTATTTAAGGGGTTACTTCTGATGTGAAGAGCAGAGGAGAGAGGACCCTTCAGAGTATGCAAATAGAAGCATGCAGGGTTAATTTATCCTGCATATGAGGAATACTAGTATTAAAAGGGTTAGAAGAGATAACAATGGCATTTTACAATTACAGAGGACTTGAGTTTGAAAAAAAAAAAAAAAAGGCAAGCCATGTTTTTTTGTTCATTTTTTCTTTTTTTTTTTTTTTTCCACACTGATACAGCACTGATATGTATTGTTTTTCTGGCTACAAGTCTGAAAATACAAATCTTGTCAGCCAAAGAGCAATAGGTCTGGTTTTTCAAGCTGAGGAATGTGCAGATGTTTTTGCTATGCTGTACTATGCATACAAAACCAATCAGTTACCTGCCTGGCCATGTTCGGGCACAAGATTTGCTATACTACATCCAGGAAACGCTTCCCAGGTTTCTATCTGGGTAGCAGCATGTGAGTTATTTATAGACGTATGCATACAATCAACTTTGAAAATCATGTGCAGTTGCAATGTTACTGCTTTAGGTATAAGATATGTCCCTATATTATCAACTGTAGATAATGTGAATGGGTTATGTGTGTTTTGTATTTTTTCTACCTATTTTTCTAGCATAATTATGAACAGATTTTTAATCAACCACTATTTTTAAAAATAATGTATATACATAGTACATCTCTAGCTATAAGCAGAAGGAAAAGACTGTATATGAACAAATTTCATTTCTGCCAACTGTGGCCTTTGCATTTCCAGGGAGGCAAGAGAATAGAAACTCGCATAATCAGCTTCTTAGGGTTGCTCTTCTAAAACAAAATAGTTCTCTTAGCAGGTAACCTTAAATTTTGTAATGTGATTCTGGAAGTTGTTGAGCAAATATGACATCTGTAGACTTGGATCTTCAAGTGCTCAACAGTTCTTAAGATTATGTGGTGAACTGCTGTTCTTCCTATCGTTATAAAAGCTTGAGTTGTGATAACTATTTTCTACCCAGCAAGAGTTTGAGGCACCTTCTTCCAGGGGCTCCTTTTAGGTTGGATGGTCATTCTTCTGCTGCCAGCATCCTACAGAGTGCTAGAATGATCCTTTAATTGAGCTTATGGTATTCCCTTTGCCTTGCAATGCATGATGCAATACTGAAGCAGTCTTATTACAGTACCATTTACAGTATACTCTGTATTTGCTATACAGAATTTACTATATGGTAAAAAGCCCTTATTTTGAAGAGAGAAAACTTCATGGATGTTTAAAGCAGTTTGCTGATTTTTGCATCTTTGCTATTTCAAAGGAGATGGAGGGTGCAGGACCCTCCACTGTTAACTTCTGAGAACACTAACAGGGAAGACAGACCAGAGGTTGCACTGATGTTGTTCATGACTGGCTGTTATCAACTGACCTGCAAAACCAGTGGGGTGTGGATAGGTGTGCTAGGATGCTCCGCTCTCACCAAGCCTGTCAAGAGCAGAGGCATCTCTAGCATGGGTTGTGAGAGACAGGTACTATGCAAGGAGACATTAACGTTACTTAGTCTTCACAGCTTTGGCTTCATTGTCCAAAGGATACCGAACAGTTGTCTTATTTCTTTAATGTTCAGTGGTTTTGTACTGCAGAGACAATGTCATGGTACCTAAGTATTATGGGCACTACAGCACATACTGCATGATCAGAATGCAACATTTGCTAAGCAAAATACAGGTTTGCATTTCCATCAATTGAATGCTTTTCAGACTTGTATTTTATTAAGTAATTAAATCTTGTAATGCCACATAACACATGGTGATTGCACCATAATTTGTTGTAACCAGTTTCTGGAGGTGTGCACTTTAATTTCCTTTTTGACTATTAGAAATAAATAAAACATGCTGATATTCTCTCTGATCAAAAGTAAGTTTTAGGCAGCAATGTTAATTAGGCTTTAATGTGTTGTCCAAATCAACAATAACAGAGTACCATCTACAAGAAGGTAACAGTTCTCAGTTAATCATGATGAAAGCTGAAGAGATTTGTTTCACACTTTAAAACATACAGAAATACTTTTGGAGAGCTTTAGGAGAATCATGTACAAAACTTGAAATAACATACCTTTTATATCAAGGGGCCGTAGTAAAATAAAGTTAAAAAATTAAGTCAGAGGCTGCATTTTGTATCTCTGTACAGTGAACAAGCAGTACAAATTATAAACTATTTTGTAATTCTGTAAAATAAAGAAATAGTTTGTAAAGGAGGAATCAAGAACTGTTTAAACTAAAACTAGTGGCTTAGGAGTATTTTAATTAATATTGCATTTTAGTTTCTATAGCTCGAAATAGACACTAAAGCAATGGTAAAAAGTTTAGAGCTTTATTTATAAAAATCCATGCTGTCCTTCAGATTGTATCAACAAATAGATCAAAGTAATCTACTCCAAATTTGTGTGTGCCAAAGTAGCACTCGTCATTAAATTTTGTAGTGACATATTGGCCATTTGCAATCTTAAGTGCCTTGAATGTGACAAGGTATATTGTGAATAGCTGCTGCAACACTAAAGTGATTCAACTCTCTGCCTACCTGTCAAGGAGCTGAGAGCATCTTTTTTTTTGTTAGATACTTTTATTGAATTAAGTACATAAATGGTGAGGAGATATATAGCAGAACATGGACATTAGGCAGCGAATAAGTGGTATATTATCTTATGTATTCCTCTTTGCCATCCAGTATTTCATGTTGAAAAAGCTTTTACACATTGAAAATGCCAATGGATGAAGTGAATGGAAATGCTTTTTAAATGGAGAGCCATTGCAAATTAAACATTTTGTTCTTCAGATGTATTTACAGAGGGAAGTGCCAGAGCAGGGCAGTATAGCCTCCTATTTATAACGTGGTACGTACTTGTCACGATGTTAAGAGGTAGATTCCTTCCCGCCTGTAGCTCTTGCAAGCGCAGAGTTTGTATAAGCTCCTACAGTTACACAGGATGCCCTGTATATCTGTATTTATTTATCCATGTCACAGTCAAAAAGTAAATAATTCTGACCTTCAATAATTAATCTTCAAGGGCTAGAATTCAGTGATATTTTCAGTTCTTGGGCAAAACCTCTCCCACTTGAATGAACAGTAATAGGTCATCCCAAAGATTCAATAGCAGTGACATTAAGTGTCTTAACAGAAAAAAAAAAAAAATGCAAACCAAAGTGTAGTTCTTCATTAATGCTGCAGTATAGTAGTCAATGTCTGTCTCGTTTATTTTTGTTTGTTTTACTTTACGCTTTAAGCAAGTTCTCTGTGACAAATCCCAATGTCTGTGCATCTTCATGAGCCTAGGGAAGGAGAGCAGTTTTCTGTACTAGGTTATAATGCCAGGGGAGAGGGAATGGAAGAAATTCCAAAGATAAATGGGCTCAATCGTCTTATTTAATGTTCCTGCAAGCCTCGGAGTGTCTGCTTCTTTTTCTAACTCTTGTGTTGCCTTGCTGGGAACATTCACTGCCTTAAAAACATGCTGCCATGGAGGCCAGGCTTTGTATCAGTAACACACTACTGCAGAAGAAGTTTATTGTGAATGAGGTTATTCTGTACGTATACAAGCGGGTAAATCCCAGGTGTGTTAACAGAGTCTGTCAATGTGCTTTCTGCTTGTGCAGGCTTAAAATGTTGTAAACAAAGGCAGCATTTATTTACTCCATTTGTTAATGATGACCACGTCCAGTTGAACTAGACCATCACTTTCAGTGTATCGTTTATGAATTAATTCAGTGGATGTTCCGGAGTTGTATGAAAAGCTCTTGTGCTGCCTATTATCATCTCATTTTATCTATATATGGTTTACACCGTTATTTTTGATATGTTGCTGCCAATCACGTGTTCTAGTAATTGCCAGTGCATGGCAATTAAATTGAAGACAGAGGTGTGTACAGTGGTTGTAACTGTTTTAGGAAATAAAGTCACTGCACATGCAACTTGATAACGATTTTTCTTTTATTTCTTTCATCTGGTTTCCATTTCAGTGAAGGGATGGGACTCTTTTTTGCAGGTAGAGCAAAGAGAGAGATAACAAACTGGTCTTTGGCATTTCAGTTCTTCCGTTTGTCCACATTTCTTTCTACAAGAAGCTTGCACTGAATAATTAATTCTAAGTTTTTCTTTCTCATTTAACCATGGCCCACAACTGCAATCAGCATACCCTTCTGGCTACACCTTTCACTGGCTGCAGGAGGGAAGGGGGTAAATGGCTCTGCAGAGCTTTCATTTGTCGTTGTGACCTAAATGAAAAAATCTGGATTGAGCCATTAATCACTGGTGAATGTGTCCAATGGGTCTCCCTAGCACCCCCCTTGCGCACGCACGCACACACACACGCACACACACATCTAATAGGCTCCGGAGTCGCCTGTGGAAAAACACATCGTTAAAATTAAATAATTGCATTCCAAATTGTCTGTCTGCTGCCCACACAGCTCCTTCCACATAGCTGACAGTTTTATAAGGGCTCCAGAAGTTAAGAATAATTTTTGCTAGATATGAAATAAGTGACCCCCTATAAGCAGTATGGATGAGGCAATCACAAAGTGTCATGTTGAATGGCATTATGCTGGCATTGATTTTTTTTTTTAATGCGAAATCCTTCTGTAGAATTCGAGCACGCTGTAGATGCTATTTCTGCCCTCTGAACCACTTTAAACTGCTAATTTCAGCACAGACTTTAAGATGCCTTGCTTTAAAACACATTTAACCTTGGCTTCTATAAAACAGAGCATCCCTGCCGGCGGCTTCAGGAAAACTTCTACTGACACTCCCTGCTTCCTTTGAAAGGAGAATGCAGTCCCACCATTTCCAATATTTTAATGCCACAAGACCAAAAGAAAAAAAGAAAAACAAGTTCTTTATGTATGGACAGACCCCTGCTGTGTCTTCCTTCGCATCCTGTGTCAATAGAAATTTTGTTCAGCTTTGGCCCTGCGGACAGACAGATGGCTGGTGACAGTTATTACTTGGGCAAGAAACATGAAGGAGTTGTTCTCAAGCAAAACGCGTGCACGTGTGTGAGTGTGTATCGTGTGCTCTGTGGGTTTCTGGTATGGTGGAAGTCTGTGAATGTTTCCGTGACTGGTGAGTGGGAGCTCAGTCCAGGGCCAGCAGCGGCTGGGTGTTCTCACTTTCTCCCAGGTCCTCGTGTTTCAGCGTGCCGGCTTCCACCACCGACTGGGACCTGAAAGCAAGAACAGGCACATGCCAGTGAGGGCTGCTGCAGGAACACTTATTGGGATCCTTTTGCTTCATTTTGTGATTTTTGCTTTTGTTCATTTTCACCTTTATCACCTTTTGTTTATTGACTCTGGTCTATATAATTTGAGACACATTCTTTTAAATATGAATAGGGAAGTGACTCCTTATTTATTTCAAATGCATTCAAAATATTTAGTGCATAGCCACTATGTTGAATACATAAAATAATTAATTAAATCCATTAAAGGCTTGATCCTGAGAAACCATGGGATCTGTTAGCACTTAATGTCCTCCTAGGCAACATAGCTTCTGCTATTGCTGACTGGATTACTTTGCATGAACAAAACAATTTATACAAGTGCTTGCAGGAGCGAGTCTCAGCTCATGCTTGTTACAAATCTGGTGACTGGCAAGTAGATAAATCACGTTTTACTGATGGAGGTGCCTAAGGGACAGAACTTCCCTGAGTTATCCAAGACCAATGAAGATACCAGACTTAATATGACATCAAGGGAGCTTCTGGTGTGCTGCCCAATCCTTCCATTTATCTTTATCTCCTTGTCTACACCCTTGAAGGAGAACCTTGTTCGGGGATAGTCCATTTAAAATTAATTTCTGTCTTCAAGGTGGGAGACACAGCTTGTGCTTTGCTTCTAATGGGAAAAGAAAAAAAAAAAAAAAAAGGCAGAACAAATGAGTAAGAAAGTGGAGTGTTGGGATTTTTGGCAGTGACAAAAGCTGAATGGGTTTAACTTAATGAGAAAATTCAAGAGGATTTCATTTTCTGAGCTCTGTGTGCTCCAGTGTTTGCCCACTGAGCTATGATGGGAGGAACTGATGAGTGTGTTACAGAGATTCATTATCTTCCATTTCCTATGTTTGGGGCTAGGAGTTGCCTCCCAGTGTGGAGCTGGCAATGAGTTTTAGAGTAAAACCACTTTCTGGACAGAGAACTTTTAAAAGGAAACTTTTTCAAAGGTAGCAGGAGCAAGCATTTACATGTTGCATATCATTTTATAGAGCCAGTTTTCTCATGGATAGCTTTTAGAGGTAGGAGTAACTCTTATTACCTGCAGGATATATTTGTAGTTTCCAGTTGCTCATTATGGTAACCTCAGTTCAAGCCTTAGCTGTTTTATGCGATTAGAGATCACTTCTCTTTTGATAAGAATCACTAATAAATTGCATCCTGTGGTACAGCAGCACGTGATCAAGACTCAATAGTGTGACTGTGAATAACTTGTATGATTATTTTTCTTATTCTTATGCCTGAAGCTCTCATTAAAGCATAATAAAAATTTTCATTAAAAAAAAAAAAAACTCCAGAGAGAAATAACAAAAACTGGATGCTCGATGGGAAGATTTTCAAAGCAAGTGTTTGCCCAAATGTTTTCACTGTGTATTTTTTTACAGTAATGTGACATGTATAATGTTTATGGCTGCATTTTAATATAGAAAAGCAGCTGATTCAAGAGATTATGCAAATGGAAATTTACATATTTCTAGTATGTGGCAGCAAGATCTACTCATCTGGTTTTGAAACTGATACAGAATGGATTCAAATCACAAGTTTTTTGTTCTCTTTTCTGGAGTATCAAGTTAAATTGTTATTAAATAGTACCTAATTAATACTTGTCACCAAAGTTTTGTTTATGGCTGATTCACTGCCCTAAAATGAGTATAAAAACTTACAGATTTTTGCAGTATTTGCCAGCACACAGTGGAAAGTTTCTGTCCTAAGTCAATCGTGAAAAAAATCTCTCAAATCTGCCTTGTGTGACCACTGCTGGTTATCTCTGCTCTCAGCTCATTACACAAAATTTTTTCTTGCATCTGTACCAGCAAGATACCAGTTTCCTCCCTGCACTGGTGCTCAGATGTGTGCCAACTTGGGAGCAATGCAATTCCAAGCTCTGTATGTAGGTCCCAGTCTGCTCCTCTTCACACAAGAGCCAAACTAGCTGGAGCGTCTAGCAAATGCCTTGCAGCCCACCTGACCCACACGTTCAAGACACTGAATGATTCAAGTGCTATGCTCAGCCCTTCAATATGAAGAGGAATCCAACTGAGGCATTAGTATATGCCAAACTCTGAAGCATAAGAAATCTCTCCTTTTCTCCAGAAGCTGCTTAGCCCCGTGTCTTAAAATAAGCCATTCTCTGAAGTGCATGGTAATGACTGAAACAATCATCACTATTTTCCAAGTCACCACAGCCTACTGTTGTGTTTAGATTTCCATTTTCCAAATGCATCAGTTT
This sequence comes from Oxyura jamaicensis, assembly GCF_011077185.1. Taxonomy (NCBI): domain Eukaryota; kingdom Metazoa; phylum Chordata; class Aves; order Anseriformes; family Anatidae; genus Oxyura; species Oxyura jamaicensis. The sequence continues at coordinate 120,921,216 of NC_048894.1, read as the reverse complement.
TTCATTTGCTGAAAAAATGGTTTGTTGTAACATCAATTTTAGGAAGAAAGAGAAAAATACTCAATTCTCAACAAGATTGCAAACTACTTTTTAAAATATCCTTTAGGTTTGGTGAATATTAACGGTACAGATACTCAGAAAAACATTTTGGCAATATTTATCAACAGAGCTCACAATCTAATGTAATAACTTGGTGTGAGAGAGATGTTTTTTCTGGCCTATATACCATCCTGCAATATATGTTCCATAGCTATACTCTACTTAGTGACAGAGAAATATGACTCGTGATAGGCCAGTGTTGCATAAAGCATTTTCAACTAGCCAGTAATTACATTTTGCTGTAGAGATTAAGACAAATGTTTTTCTGAAAAAAAAAAAAAAATAAATATCCCCTATATGTTTGTTTCATATTGCTTTTGTGTATATCTAACATATGTGTTTGGTCCAAGGAACACAGCAGTGGTCTAGGTATGTGCAAGTTTGCACAGCATTTAGGGATTTTTGTATGTGAGCTCTAGTGTTCTAGACTTCTGTTTCAAAAGTGCTGCTGCCTATTTTAGCTGCATTACTATTTTTTTTCCTCATTGCTGTATTAGCCTGTAAGAAATTTATGGAAACAAAGCCTCCGTGTCTTTGTGCACAGTGGAATCCTACAAACAAAAGATCCTTGTGTTCTTCACACGCCATTAGGTCAGGTAACTCTCATAGGCTGTGACCATAGGCTGTGACCTGATGTCCTCAGCCACATCAGTGGAGTTCCTACAATGGTTGCCTTGCTCAAGTCTAATCTTGCACAAGGTCTTCCAGTCTGTACCTTTCAGGCCAGTTGGCACTACGTGATTTAGACTTTGAGTTGAGATCACATTAAAGCTCAGGAGTCATGCACTTTATCTAGGTAAGGTTTTTTTCCCTTTTGATTTTTATCACATCTTTTGTGTAGTACTGCAATAGGGATACTCAAAACTTAAAGACAGCATAGAGTCCCACTGTCTTAAGGGCCTAATATAATACATGTATTATATACATTCAAACCTCTGTTCTGATGCATTTTTGTCTGTTGACATAAGGTGGAACAGCTTCCATGATTTCTCAGGCAATGTTACCTAAGTATCGTAGCAACAACTACCTCACACCATATCACCTTCAACACTCACATGAAATGTGGCATGAGCACTGCAATTTTAGAATTATAAATGAATATCTCTGAATTGAAAACCTTCTGCCTTTCCTCCTTTCTCAGTTAAATCTTCCCAACAACCAGCCTGGATAACACTTGGGATCTGGTTGAGTTAAAATTTAACACAAGTAGACAACTGCTTGTATCACATAGATAAGAGCCCTGACCTGGCAGACCCTCTGCCCATCTTTAATACAATACATGCTGGAGACTTAGCTCCTGTAAAAATAGCATGTGATCACCATGGACAGGGAACTATTTCTGAGGTAATTAATTGAGAAGTCAATGGCCACAAAATTCCCTAGCCCAGTTTCCCAGCCTAGTTAGCCTTCCTTAGGAGAGAAGAATTGAAATGGAAGCAGAAACGAATTCTCACTTCTGAAGCATAGGTATCATCTGACTGTGCTCCATTTAAAATGTCAATCAAAACCACCATGGTGTTTTTACTTTTCAGCAAGAATATTTGGAAGTCTGGAAAATCAACATTATCCAGCTGTTTTTCCAGCAGGTCAACCATATATTTTAAATGACAGCACTGCATGTTGGTATGTACATCCGTATCTAAAACAGCAGATGGCTTTATGCGTGTGGTCGTTTCAATGCAACTACCTCAAATTTAGTCAAAAAAAAAAAAAAAAAAACAGCATAAAAAGACTGGATGCAAGCCTTCTCATTGCATTTGTTTCAGAAGGCTCTTGTCAGAGTACAGATGGAGTGAATCAATTCACAAGGACTGACGTCTGCTCTGTATTGCTTTTGTTTCCCATAAAAAATAAAATCCTAAAACCCTGCACTGAGCTAATAATAATTGCTGGTGCATAGTTAGTTGCTCACTGTAAAAGATGGCCTTCAGTTCTCTGGTCCCTCATTTTCTGCTTTCCGTCACAGCAATGCAGATGTGTTGCAGCCCACAGGAGCATGGACATCCTACATTTGTGCTCGGTTTCATCTGGAGGTTTTCACGGAGGAAGAAGGAGGGTGGCATTCTTTTTCCCCAAGTGCAGGAGGCTTCAAACTCTCAGCATGACACACTGCAGCTGATCAATCAGATCACGTTGTGTGACTCTATTCATCTACCTCTCACCTCCCATCTGCTCACTTCCCTCTAATTCCCTTCCCATTTCACCAGCACCTCAGGGCTGTTCATCTCCCAATTATTCATTCCCTTTTCAGAACATAAGAAGGAGAAAACACTTTTAAAAAAAAAAAATCACACCTACGAATTTTCATATTGACAAGGTCTGAGGGGCATTTCTTTCTCTGCCTTCCGCCCTCCCCATCAGACTGCAGAGGAGGGCCCAGCACCCCAGAGCATGCTTTGCAATGCACCTCAGGGGCTTGTCTTCATTAGGTGGGAAAAATGAATTTTCCCCACCATTACAGAAACAATGCAGGTGTGCAGACATGAAGGATTATAAAAGGTACTTTGTCAGCACTGAAAGCACTTATAAATGAAATGCGTGGGGAAGGAAGGCTTCTTGGAAGATGTGTGTGCTCCCACAGGTGGTACAGACCTGACCTTGCTCCCATTCCCATGCTTTGCCCACAGGACAACAGAGTCAGTCTGTATCACATACCTTGGAATTAGGGGGCCACTCCTTGGTCTTTCTTCATTTATCAGTATGGATGTGCCTGTTATAACCTAATTCGAAGCACTTCTGACTTTCTGTGTCAAGATCTTGCCCCAGCCACATGCTAAGTCCAGAGTAGGGAAAGGTGTGGGTAGGAGTGTGTACTCTCCATCTTTTTTCCCTGCTATATGACCCTTCCTCACTTTTTTTTTTTTTTTTTTTTTTTTTTTTCTCTCGTATAAAAGGAATCAGAACACCTGGATCAGACATGAGTTCCTTATTCCTTAAGACCCCAAGGTACAACTTGTCACACAGCAAAAGGCAGGCCTAGCCGTGAGGCCTAATAAAGACAACAGGACAGCAGCAGTCAGCACCAATTTACAGAGATTCAGCAAGAGCTGCTAAAAAATACATGGAATATGATAGCAAAGCAAAAAAAATAAAAAATAAATAAAAAAAACAATGAGGAAATTTTGCTTCTCCCACTTTATGATTATTATACTTTCCCTGCTCATCCCCTACCCCTTGCCTAGCAAGCAAGCTTCCTCGCCCAACAGCCTCCAGTGCCTTTGCTCAGACACTCCAGTCCTGTTTATCCTTCAGCCTGCCTTTTTCTCTCGTCAGCGACCCCAGAAGCAGGATTCCCAACCAGGTTTGCTACCAGATCTTAGTCTCTTCACTTCTGTGTGCCAACACCATGGAGGACGCAGCCCTGAGAGCACCTACTCCCAGGCCCTACCTCCGAAGTTTCATGTCCACAGGGAGAGCACCACTGCAGAACGAAAGCGGCCTTGCTGAGGTGCTTTTTAGGCTGCGAACCTGAGCACTGCAACAGCAAGAAAAGCAAAATGTGGGCTGTGGGAGCAGCAGTCACTCAGCCAGGCAAGTGTGGGTAATGCAACCCTCTCATTGTGACCATGCTCCAGCAGCACATATGGTGCTTTCTCAGAGGGCTCTGTCCTCACTCAGTGCCCAGGTAGACAGTGCAGAGCTAAGACGTGGCTATGTATTTTGCTTCCTTCTAGAGATTCAGTGTGTGGCTCCGTGACATATTTCCTGCCTGTTATTCAAGCCCTGCTCTGAAGATAGGCTTTGTTAATTACCTCCTGAGCTTTTCCATGGAGTTCATCAACACAGCACTTGTGTGCCTCTTAAATGCTAATTCGTTTACTGCTGTAGCACTGCAGTAAGGATTCTTTTAGTTTCCATTTTGCATGTGGACGGCTTAAGTGAGTGAGATCAGGGTCTATGTGTTCCTCTAACTCAGGGCACCTGTTTCCCAGTGCTGGCAGTCTGGTTTTGCAGAGCACTTCAAGTGTCCAAAGCACACATCTCATTGACTGCAGTTGCAGGTTAGCACCAAGTACTTCTGGAAATTAGACACCCAAGTCTATAGCCTGGCAGACTGGAAATCAGCAGTGTGTAATCTCACCATCTGTGCGAGATTTGGTTTAAACAACTTGCCAAGCCTACACAGGGGTTTGTGGAGAACGGGCGAGCAGCACCCACTGCTCCAGGGCTGTGCCAAAGGACCACTCCCAGTCTTGGGAGGCCTCCCCCTGAGCATCCCCATTTTCTTGCCCACCACAGGCGCTTCAAAATCCAGCTGCCTCCAGTCCTTTATGCCTGCCTCATCTTTCAGTCTGCCATCCCAGTGACCCCAGTTTTCAGTTGGTTTCACTGCTGAATCTTCATCTCTCCAAATCTGCTGCCAGCAGCAGGGATGATGCAGCCCTGCAAACACAGGGTGCAGCCTGCTGACACCCAGCTGCATTTCTTGCTGCAGCCAGGCCTAGTGCAGGGAAAGCTGTGATTGCAAGCAAAGGTCGTAATTATAAAAGCCCTCTGTACCACCTGGACTGGACAGGAGGTGCACATTGTGGGCACTGAAACATCAACCAGAGCTGAATAAGTTTATTTATTCTGGGAGGCCAAGCTAAAGCATGAGGCAATCCTTGGGGTCATTAAATGCTGAAATTAAATATGTTTCTACAGAGCATGTGTGAATTGCTTTTTCAAAGGCTTGTAACTTAGCCAGATGTAGGTGGATTTTCACAGGGCAGCAAAAGACATAAGCAGTGTAAAACCATTTGTTTTATTAAGTGTCATGTCTCTAATCTAAACTACTAAACTTTAGGTAAATTTATAGCCAGCAGAAGGAATAATTTACAATGCAATATTTTAGGCAGCCTGAACAGCAGTGGTTCTGCTGTTCCCACCTCCAGCCTGTGTTTGCACACCCTTATACTTATCAGTGGCAACTGAGTGCTGCAAACAGATAAAAACAAAATTGTCCATGCCCTTGGGGTGCAGCTGATTGCCTGCCCTGTCCCAGGGAATGCCCAGTACCTGTCCCTCCTGTCCTCAGGGGCTTTGCTATTCTGACATCCTGCTCAGTCTCTGTTACTCCTGGCTCATGGTGGTGTTTGGCACCATCGCTTCTGCAGCCTCCTAGGGCCAGCTAACATCTCACATCCGCCAGCTCCCTTCCACCTCTTTCTGATGTATTAGCTGAAATCCGGTCAAAAGCTATAAAACTGTTCAGCAGCTAATAATCTACGTTGCTACATAGTGCATACATTATGCAATATGCGTGTCCCTGGGACACCTGCTTTACTATTAAGACATGATTCATTCATAATCTGCCTGTGGAGGAAGCATTTCCATAAAAGCATTCAGAAATTCTCTGTTGTTTGGAATAATTCATACTAAAACAGTGAATATAAGTCTTGCACCATAGTTCTTGCATATTGTAATCAAAGCTGCTTGAACTGAAATCTTACATGGAGAATTTCCCTTTTTCCCCAGCAAATGCAGAGCAGTCTGTCCCGTCTACAAGCAGAGAAACCCAGGTGCCATCCATGGGCAGTGAGAAGCTTTCACACATTTTCATATGGATTTTTATTTGCTGGTATTTTACTGCTTCTGCAGTAAATTGGCGCTGACTGTGAACCGGCATAAACCATGACCCATAAAAGCAGAAACATATGGCAAAGGCACATTAAGGTCACACCAAGGATAACAACTAGAAAGGTCTGCCTTGCACAGCCCAGCTGGGCATACGGAGGAACCCTGTCTGAATAAATAAAAACCTTACATAAGTCACCCCCACAGATGGCCCCTTTTGGATCTAAAAACGTTCCAGCCAGCATTAGTGTGTACCAGTGGTGGGACCCCTCTTCCTGGGAGCAGGGTCCTGGTTCTGAGAATGAACAATTCATTTCAGCCAAAATATTATTTGAAAATCAGTCCTTTTGAAAACCCCCAACATCAGGAGGCAATAACAGCAAACCTTAATCTGTACTTTAAAATCCTTTCACTCTAATCTAGGACGTAAAAATCCACAACATTGTGGGGTAAATCAATCCAATTGTTATTTTAGCTGCATTTTCAAAATGCCTGTTACAGGGTCTTTTGATGAACCACAAGACACTTCACTGAATCTGTAGGTCCTCAAGTTTCTACTTCATGGCAGGAAAAGTTAACATTGCCTTGAAGCGTAAATCATACTAATAATCATATATTTAATTATTAGCATGCTTGGTTCTTGAAAAGTTTTGCCCTACCTCTGAATTTTCCTTAGTGTCTACTGAGCTTGACTTAAGAGTAATATTCTTGCAATCCAAGCTATCCTAAAAATAATTGTTGACTCCAAATTTGATTAAAGATATCCTTAATTAAACTTGGATCAAATAAATTTGATTAAGCAGCACAGGCTGTTTGTTTGTAATATATGTATAGCTTTAGGTAAGATTTCCTTTCTCCGCAGGGCAATTTTAAATTGCACTAGAATTTCACCTGTTTGAAGAACCTGTTTGCACTGGCAGCAAATTAAAAGGGAGCACTCTTTGGATACCCTGGGGGAACAGAGCAGGGACAATCAGCTCCCAGACTGTGCTTGGTGACTTTGGTTGGTGACCAAGCAAAGGCAGAGCACAGTCTCCATCTCTGGGACCTAAAATTAAGTTCAGGGATCAAAAAGTGACCCAGATGCAGCTGCAGAGAGGCATACCTTGCACAGAAAAGAAAGGGAGGCAACATGCTGCTGCAGGTTCCTTTCTTCTCCAGAACCCAACTGTAACAGCAGGGTGACACTTGGGAAAAAAAAAGGAATTTCTTCAAAAAATTGAGTTCTTTAATATCACCCCCAGCCAATCTCACTAAACCATCTCTGCAATTGGGAATGCACGCTCACTGCGGGTAGGTGCCCACGTAGATACAGGCATGCTGGCCAAAATGGTATGCCCTATTGGCATAGTGATATGTTGAGAGAGGTCTCTAAGTCCTTAACTGCCAGCCTTAACCACTCACACTAACTATCCATTAGGTGCTCACCCAGATAAAACCTCCAGCTGTTCCCCAAACCAACAGCTCATCAACAGAAGCCAGCATTGGCACTGCAGACAAATGCTCTGCTTTGGTGTTAGCTCCCTGTTGACTACACCAGCTCAAGGCTCCTTTCTGATCATCAGGGCTCACATGAGGTGTGGCCACAGCTGGTAGGGAGGTGATTTTCTTCCCTGAGCTCTGAATTTTCACACCATTTGCATTGCTCTCAAACCCCATGCTAGCAAGTGGCAGGCTCACTGTGTGGATGCAGAGATGGTCCAAGGCAGAGAAGTGTCTATTGCCATTGCTGCTCCTGTGATTGTGAAAGGGTTGTGGTGGAGCTCTGTCTGAACTGATTTTGCTACTACTGTACTAATGCTAGTTTGCACATTTCTTACTTTGCCCATTTCAAACTTAATTGAGCTGAATCTTAACAAACAGATATATTCTGAATGGATTTTGTTATTGTTGCCTTTTTTTTTTTTTTTTTTTTTTTTTTTTTCCCTGGCCATTAAGACTCATTATCTGGAGTCATCAGCTGCTTTGCTTTTTTCCCCATCTGCTCATACTGTACTAGGATTCTGGGACTTTTCTCAGGGTGTGAGATAATTTCTGCAGATGGGAGTGCAATTTCCACTGATTTCATTTTTCCCCAGTGGAGCTTCATGTAGTCACTGGTGGGAAAAAAATAAAATAAAATAACAATTGTACTGGTTTTGATTAAAGATTTTCCATATTACAAAAACTTGTCAAATCCCATAATTTTCAAGATCATGTTGCTAGCTAGAGTCAGTGGCAGCTTTTTTTCTAGGAGGGTCTACAATGCTTTCCCTTTGTACAAAGACTCCATTCTCTGAAGTAAAGAAAGACTTTTTTTTCAAGAACAAATCTTATGCAATTTTAAGTCACAGGGAGAAAATACACTTGCCTGTGGTTTGAGAGAAAGTAACATTCCCATCTCATTGCTGCTAAAAGGAACAGAAACTGGACACTAATGAGACTTTGAGGGGGCAATTCTAGTCTCCTGTGACCTCTGGTAACCACCTCACTTCAGACCTTTAGCTCATGCATTAGCTAGGTTGTCATATCACAGACTCAGAGTTTCAGTAACTCACTCCTGTAAAGGCAAGGAAAGAAACCCCCTCCTCTAATTTCCAGCCAAAGTCTACTTGGCCATCTTATTCACACTTGATCTCATGGCAAAGTTGTCATTGTATTTGAATAGCTGTTCTCTCACCAGTTTTTTTTTTTCCTCCTTTATTTAGACAACAATCACATCCATTTCAACCTTTGCTCTGTGAGGGAAGGCATAAAAACCACTCTCTCCTTTAGCTTCTTGCTCTATGGCCTCCACTCTCCTCACCCTCCTCCCAACTCTCAGGTGGACTTATTTCAATTTATGTTCACCTGTCCTGGTGACGGGAGCCAAAGCAGTGCTGGCAGTCCCAAAGCCAAAGCACAGCAGTCCCTGCTCCAGCCCCATTGCCTCTTACTGCTGCTTCGTGCTGCATGTTCTCCTTGTCTGCATGTTGATAGACTTTATTTAACTTTCAGGTCATAAATTCAGGTTGGTATCACTTACATCTTGAAAAATCCTTCTTTTTGCCCCCCTCTGGATTCGTTTTATAAATAAAGTGGCTACTAAGTATTTCAGTCAGTTCTCTGCTTCCATTTCCTGGAATTTGTCTTCCAGATCTCTAACTTCTATTTTCTACTTTGATTTTTCAGCATCTCTGACACTAGAGTTGCTAGACACTGTATTTGGAGTAGATTGTGCTGAGGGTGAAAATCTCTCTCCCTCAGCAGTCTCTAAGAGAGGCCCCTTTTCCCAGTTTTGCCACACACCACAGTTAGTTAACAATTTTCTGGTTCAGAATTTAGTTCAAATAAGAACTAAATGTCATATATCTGTTGATAGCACTGAGTCTCCAAGACTGAAAAAAGAAACCTTTAACACAGCAATGTCCCTGGTAGGCATCTCTAGGATGTGCTCATATCTCTTTCCAGCAAAAGAATCCTAATCCAGCAGGTCACACCAGAGCCTGAGACAGGAGGGAGGGATGGAGAAAAGCATGGTGCCACTCAGCATCTTGCCACTTGGTGCACTAGAGGAGGAATAACTACTCCCCATGCCCTCCCATGCAGCTAGCTGCTGGGCTGTTGGAGTGCTTCCTTAGGTGAAACATCTCCATTGATACCTGGGACATCAGACAGAAGGCCCTTAGTTGTTCAGCAAGGCTTGTCATCCTGAAGTTACAGAAACCCAAGAAGGCTCAGTCTTTACCCCTTTTGGAGGAACATGGATGCTAAAGAAAGGGTCAGCCTCTTTTTGTTGTTGTTGTTGTTGTTGCTGCTGTTGCTGTTAAACCCAACATTTCTGCATAGAAATGCTTGCAAAATTACCATTTTTACTCAAGAGCTTAAAGATTTTTATGGCACGTGTGGAGGAGGGGAAAGATTGTTAATGGAAGTGTGAAATTGCTTTAATAAGGGAAAAACTGATAAGGCAATTGAGAGGAAATTATGTCTGAGATGAAGACTAATGTTAGGAGACCACCTATGGCTCATGTAAAGCTCCCAGGAATCTCAGCCATACCCAAAACACTCATTCTGTTAAAGCTGTGCGAACCTAAAGAGCCAGGGGGGATGTATATAGAAAAGTAATGCTGGTAGAAGTCTGCAGACCTGTTACCAGGCCTTTGATATAAATCTGATCTAATAAATCTAATAAAGCATGCAATTATGCTTCCTTAGCGTAAGCTTTTACCTTAAGTTAGGCCAAAAAGTGATTTCAGGGGAAGAAGAATTGAGGCAAATACTCATAGGAGGAAATCTGTAGAAGCAGTGAACTTTTCACCTCCAACAGCTAGAAATGACCATGGGGTAGAAGATCAGATGGTTCACTTAACTGCCGAGTAACGAAATTAGACTAAAAGTTAGATCTAGTTTGCCCAGAGGCAACGTGACAAATTAGATTCATCCACTCACCATATTTGTATTAATGCACTTTTGTATCGTGAACAGATTATAAGAGAAGGCTTTGCCCCAAGGCAGGGTTTTCTGGCACCGCGCTCGTTTTCAAGCTGAGGTTCTCCCCTGAGGCACCACGAGACCCTCACTCCTTAGCAGCTTAGGATGTGATCCTCAGCAAAGATTTACCACTAACCTGTGAACAGCTCTTAGCAGTTCAAAGCTTAAATAATTATAATAATGCCAGTAACAGATTTATTTCTGTAAGGCTACAAGAATTGTAAAATCTTGTTATATATTTTAACTGTAGTGTAATATTTAGTTGGCATCTTTCTAAAATCATATAGTGTGTGTTCCATTGCTAATATTTTCCAAAAAAAATATGATATATGTTATTGCTTTCCAAAAATAAATAAATAAAAAAAAAATGAATTCTCTGTGACAGGCTCTGTAAACTCATCCTGGGTCCCAGTCCTGGCTGGGACTCTGTAGGGAGACCTGCAGACCGGCTGCCTCTCTTCATGCCGTGGCTGTAGCCCTGCAAAAAGGGTTGTACCCCACGAGAGGTGGGACACGCAGCACTTCACGTCCATTCCTAAGCGTGAGCTTTTTTCCACACGAGGCTTCGCGTTGCAGCTGCGGCAGCGTGGCGTCCCTCTAACCTGGGAGGGAGCTGCGCATCGCGAACCCTCTGACGATGAAAGACTTTTAAAATTAATTGCATGACATTCTGGCTTGTCTGTGTTGTCAGCTTTGATTTTGCTGTGACAAAATGATGGCCGCTGCCTGTCACAGGGAGTGACACCCCATCTGTGAGCACCGCACTCATCAAGTGGCAGCAGCGAGTTAAAGCCTGGCTGCGATCTGCATTGAAAGCAGTTTCGCGGAGTGCAGCGTGGAGGGAGAAACAAGTGTGGACGTCGTCCTCTTACAGAGGAGCCAGCCCGGCCATCGCTTGCTGTCTTTCCCGGGGGACAGCTGGTGGCCGCCCTGCCGTGCCACTCTCATGGCCACAAGCCCCAGCGATCTGTAGTGGGCAGCCAACGCTGCTCACCCCGTCACCGCAATTAGAGCAAATTACCCGGGGCTGTATTTTCGAGAGCTGCCACGCTGAGCATTCAACGCACACCCACCGGATCCAACAGCAGCGATGTTAAAAGAGCAGCCGCGCTGCGCTGGCAGGGCTGGAGGGGGAAGGTGGGAGCAGGAGCAGCACTACGAGTCGAGCCCGGCTTTCCTTTAGAGGGCAGTGGAGCTCACTGTACAAGGGCTGCATGTTCAAGGAGGCGAAATGTTACCAGCTGGGGTCAGCGGGCGCCGAAGCAACAGCAACTCGCAGAAAGCGGCACCGAAGCGCTGCCGGCTGCGCGGTGCTGTACAGGAGAGCGTTTTGCTGGGATACACTCCGTGGACTGCTCTGTGCAGGGGCTCATTAGTTTCCCCTTGTTTTTGTTCGCACTAATCAGCAATCAGACAAGTAATTACGGTTCCACAGAGAGGCTTCCTTTCTCCTAACACGTCAAGAGCTCAGCCCAGGGTGAAGCACTCCCGACTGTCAATGTTTGCCAACTCATCGGCAGGCCCTTTCCGAGCCAGACGAGCCCTTCCTGCCCGATTTACAACCAACCTCTACGGCAAGCCAAAACCCAGGCGATTTCCGAAGCAGCACTAACCTTTTCATGGGTTTGGGCGAGGCCTCCCGCTCCAGGTTGGAGGACGTGTGCTTCACATGCATGGCGTTGTAGGACGTGTGGGTGTACTCGTTCTCGTCGCTGTAGTCGGGGCCCAGCAGCGTCCGAGCCCACGTCCCCATGTCGTACGGGGGAAGGGTCCCCCCAAATTCAGAGGGCAGGCATTCAGGGTGTATTAGCTGGTGAAGGCTGTTCAGGTTGTTACCATGAAGAAAGATCTTTAAGAAATAAAAATAAAGTTCATAGTTATCATCCTTTCCTTGCTTCAGTGGTAACAGCTCTAGTGAAACACGGGGTGTCATGACGTGACACCACAGTTTCAGGCAGGGTCTTCTGGAGCACCCAGCGCTCACTGGGAGGAGAGGGATCAGCTTTCGTGTGTGTAGCCGAAGAGTTAGGCTGACACCATAAACACTTGTGAAAAGCCTGGTTCAATTATTGTTGGCACAGCACCATCATTTTCTTAAGTACCAGACTGGGGAAAGTGCAAGACGGGAATAATAACCACCTATTGTTACTGTGAGAGGAGAGAGCCTTGCACAAAAGCAGTGGGAAGAAAAGGGAAATAGTGGGGCTTGCTGAAAGCAAATGTGAAGAATAGGTCCTCAGCTTTTGAGGGGTAACCCAGCCCTGCACCCAGGGACTGATGTTTTGCAGTGCGAGGCCACTTTGTGCTGCTTCAGCAACATGGGGCTCTCTGATCCCTCTTTGCTTTCCAGCTGGCACTACCCATATCCTCTGTCAGACACAACCCAAGGCAGGGAATGGGGCCCCCTGAGAGATGATCCAGTCATGGTTTCATGAGCTTCATGGACAAACAGGTAAGGTGACTGCAGGACAACAGTTCACATGGGTTTCAGTGGGGAACACCAGCCTTTTCTGCAGCTTGAGCCAACAGGCTTCAGGCAGGGACAAATTTGGTGGAAATAAGTGAGTTAGTACCGTGTGAAAAAAGTCAAATTGCTAAAAATGCAAAATGGGAATGTTTACTCCCACAAAATGTGTAGAGCAGAAGTTTCCCTCTCTGCAGATGGCTCTAGCCAGGCCTGATAATCCCTCTACATCACCTCTGTCCCCATAGAAAGGATCTACACTTGGTTAGTGATAACAAATCTTTGTCTCTTGTTATCGATCCAACCCAGATCATTGAAAAATGTAAGTCTTGGTAACAGCTGCCATTCTCTGGGGCCGTATGAAAAATGAAGAGAGAAAACAAGGGACTACTCCTTTCCTCTGGACCTCCAGCCTCCTACCTCCCCCAGCCCATTCTAATTACCCTTTTCCTTGTCTTGTCTTTGAGGAATGGTTTGATTAGCGTGTACAGGGCATGGATGTACCAGGGCTGGTTGACAAAATGGACTCCTCCAAAGCGGGCAGGAAAGCTGTCCTACAGAAAGAAAGAAATGGAAGCCAGTTAATAGATGCAGTGCTTTAGCCAGGCAGTCAATAGGATGAAAGTCAGAGGAAGAAGTCTGTCTCTCTCCATCTGCAACAGCAGCCGAGTGCTGGGCGTGCTGCGAGGGGGCAGGAGGGAGACGGGAAGAGGAAGAAGCCCAGAAACATTTGCATCAGTTTCTGCTCTTAGCAGGCAGTCCCTTCTCCCTTCCACGCGCTGCTGCATCAATTGCTGATGATTTAAAGCAGGCTCTCCAGACGCTTTGCCTGAACGCTTTTTCACTCCATCAGGGCATCCATCCGACTTTGCCGGGATGGGAAGCGAGGCAGGGCTGATGAGCGCGGCTCCCTCGAGGGGGAAGCTTTCTAATTTCTCATTGTGCTGCGCAAGGCAAGCCCCCGGTTCCCACGCACAGTGCCGCACGCATCTCACCTCTTCACCCTGCTGCCTCCCTGCCTCCCTCCTGCTAAAATCATCATTACAATGGCTGACCTTTAGGGGTGAGCGCGCAGCGTACTCCGGGGAGGAGGATGGGTGGGAAAGGCTGATAAGTGGAGGTGTAGTGGGAGCGCACCACAACAGCTCCATGGAAACTGGCAGAGCCAAGCGCTGGCTGCGAGGCTGTGCACAAACCCCCCTCTGCATTAAGATGCAGGTGGCGTCCTGCTGGGGAGGTGTTTGCAGAAGCAGCCCGCTCCGCTCGGGCGGCGTGGCACACTTAATAGAAGAGGAGGTTGCTGGCGCGCCTTGAAAGGTTGCCGCGTATTGCGACGGGCGTTTTGTATCGATGCTCTCATCTAGCAAATGTCAGTCAGGGAAGAGCCTGGGGTCTTTGACTTGCATGAACAGGATGGATCCAGAGAGAGGAGAGGTGCCTGGCTCTGCCTGGAGAAGAGGTCCTAACGGAGCCGCCATCCTCCTGCTCATGCTCCTAACCCCCACAGTTCAGCACAGACTGGCGGAGCACAGCCAGGTCTCTTCCTGCAGGGCTTTGGCTTCAGGCAGGTTAATTCCCCCACAATTAGTGCTGGGTGTCCCTGGGCTTTCTCTCAGCCTTATCTGGAGCATCAGAGACACCACAGCTGGTGGGGGTGTGGGGTAGATTTGTGACATGATATGGAAAATCCCCGTATACACCTGCTCAGTGTAGATTCTGCACAGCTTCAAGGTTGAATTATTTCACAAATTTGTCACTATGTAAGCACCCCACCATCTCCTGTCTCCATCCTCACCCAGAGTAGATAAGAAGGACCATATATATTCTTTGGGTACTGGCCATGGATTGCCCTAACAGCCATATCAAAATATATCCTGTTAATGTTTGTGAGGGGCCACATGCATCAAGTGATACCTTTTTCTTTAGCAATACAGAAGTATAAGCCTCTTACACCTCAAACTCATCAGTTTAGCTGAGATCACTACAAATCTCAGTATTGGATTCTATGTGCAAAGCCAGTGGGTAGTCAGGACAGAAGACAGGAGCCCTTTCAAGGAGGACACATACTCTTTGGAGGTGTTCATTCACTGTGAAGATGACAGTATTTCCATGCTGCTGGGATATTAGATAAAATTTTGGGATGCAGCTCTGACTGATTTAAACTACTGGATCACTGCAGGTTGCAGTGACTTCAGCTGGGCTGTCCTGAGAAACAGCAGTGGAGAATCTGGCCTTTATTCTGAGACCACCTAGTGAAAGCATCAGCCTTCAGACACATGAAGTGAAGCCAAAAGGAGCTTCCTACCCCATCATAACCCAAAAGTGATTTAGACAAGACCAGGGACAAAAAATTCCAACTCATGCAAAACTCACATATTCAGTTGCTTTCCTCCCACACAGGAATGAAAATCTGAAGATTTGAAACTTTTCACAGAATACTTTTAACAGGGAAAAAAAAAGAAAAAAAAAAGAAAGAAAAAAAAAAAGAAAGCGATATCAGGATGCTCTTTTTAAATTATTATTATCTTTCTATACTTGTCAATGCAGCTGCCACCTCACAAACTATAGCTCTAAAGAAGTTCTTGGACTCATTTGCTCTTTGGGACTGACCTGTCCGAACAGTCCCAAATTGCACTACAGGTTGATTTAGTAGTCATATAGGTCAATATGAGCATGAAGTAAGGCACACTAAAGAAATAAGAGATAGGAGGCATGGGAATGACTTTAAGACATGGAGAATTATATTGACTCAAAAAAAAAAAATGTTTTGCTTTCTCATTAGAGTATACAGATTATATCAATCACAATCTTCAGTGGGAAATATCAGAATATCAGGCTTATATCAGGCTTCCTTTTTTTTTTTTTTTTTTTTTTTTTTTTTTTTTTTTTTACAAATATGTTTAGCAGCCTTAATGATACCACCTTACCAAAAAAGGTCTGAATGCTGGCATGCTGAGAATTAAGGCAACCAGCTGGAGTTTTGAATTGGCAGACTGCCCCTGGAAAGGGTTGAGTAAACAGGAGAATGTACTGTCCTACACAGAAAATGAATTTTATGTCCACCCAACATAGATTGTCAAGTCCATAAACTAAGTTCTGTCTGGTACATCAGTAGATAAAGAGTTACAGGAAGGTCTCATATAACAGCGTTATTTTAAGGCAACGGCTGTCTTTTTAATCTAAAGATACACCAAAGAATACACAGAGAACCTTGAAAAGACAGTGTGATTATCAAGAAATAACAATAATAATAATAATAAACAAAACATTTTTTGTGTGTTTTGCTTTCTGCTATTTTTGTTCCTCTCACAGTTAAGCACATAAGCTCAATTTGACTTTTATCTCTCAGTCCACCTGCATTTGTGAGACTGTCAATTAGAACAAAGATGAAAACATACATTTTATTTATTTATTTATTTATTTTTTACCAAAGAAATTTGATACGGGAATCATCCAGACAGTTTGGAGCTGCAGCATTCCAATTTTGCAGAAGTCCCTAATTAGTGCAGAGCTGTCTTGGAAAGAAAAGCTCTCGTCTGGAGGTCTGTCTTGTGCAGCTCTAGGAAGATGTATGAGACCTTTCCCACACCCCACTTAGTGTCTCTGCTGCTTTCCCTGGGGCTAGGTGAAAGTAGCTGAAATTGATTTTCTGCTGGAGAGCTTTTGCTTTTAGGAATTCTCTTTTGATTTCTCCTGTCTCGTGATTCCTTGGGAAGGTATATTTTATAATGAGGTGTGTTTTCTGGAGCCTACTGTGAAAAGGACCCTGGGATCACGGAGCCTTTTCTTAACCCGATTCCTTGTTAAAAATACCCAATTGTGAGGATATATTTATATTTTATGCCAAAGATATCAATAAAATATGGCATGCCGGAACTAGCCTAATGATTTGTGTAGACTACTGCCATTTTATCTGAAAACCAGGCTGGACATAGCTTCATGTCACTCAGAGATGCAATTACAGTGTGAATAAACACATCCAGCCCTGTGTTAATCTGGCTAGCTTGCTACTCAGCAGTAGCAGGTAAGAAACAGTAAAAGGACACCAGATAGTTATTTGGGCAGCTGGCTTACCCCAGAGTCAAACCAGGTCTTCTTCATTTCATTGGGACCCAAAGTCAACTAAAACAAGGAATACATCTGACCTTGCAGCAGTGACACCTTTCCTAAATAGCATGGGCAAACATAGAGAGACAAAATTGTCCCAGCACAGGGGGTTTAATTATTCCTGTTGATCAAACAAAACTGGTGCTTTAGGTAGGACTTATTTGCCTTATTTGCCTTTTTTAAAACAAACAAACAAAAAGCAACCTCCTTTCAATGATTTCCCTCCACATCATCCTCAAAGAAGAGAAAGAGGTTAACACTTGAGTGCCAGAGCTGGCCTGCCCTAGACACCCATATATCCATACAAACCTCAATACATCTTTTTTTTCAGGTTGGAAAAGTGTCTCCAAGCTTGCAGAGCAGAAGAAAATGTGGAGATCATTTCGTCTCAGACCTCCTGTGCTAGGAAATTTCTGAACTGAAATGAGCCTAAGACTGAAAATCTTCTGTACAAAATGTTCTGCTAAATAGCTTGGGAGTGATAGCTATGAGGTGAATGAGAGACAATTTTTTACTATTTAAGCCTGTTCTTGCCTTCATGACATCTATTTCTTTTGGCAGGAGTACACATCAGAAACCTTTCACTGCTTTGTTGTTCTGAACTGCTTGACTCTGAAAGCTAAAAATCAAGATGATCTTTTAATATCTCATCACACCAAAGTGTGGCAGAGGAGTAAAACAGTCTTTGGAATATCAAAATTAGGAATAAATGCAGCCTGATACAAATCCAGCTAATCTTTTCAAACTGTGTGAATTGACTTCATAGACCAATGAGCTAAGCTCAAAAAACAAGTTATAGCATATTTCCAGCTTTGGAACATTTGAATTTTGTGACACAAATGTTTTTAAGCTGCTTTCATAGCCTCAACCCTTTGCAATCAGATAAGCAAACACGCATCTTGCCATCCAAATGCATTTCTTTAATCTAGATGAGACTCGCCAGTTTAATGCAAATCAAAATATAATCCCCTTTGAATGAAAATAGTTTCTCTTAGATTCAGGCCGATTTCAATCATAAACAAAACTGTTTAAACTGAAAGGTCATTCAAACTGAGGCTAAAAGCAGCATCCTCATGCCTGTGTGCTTACATAATCAGTCCCTGCAGTGGATTAAAGCTCCCACAGACCATATTAATAGTTCTGGAAGATTTTATTAATAGTTCAGTGATAGTTTTTCCCCAGAGAATTTCTGTGAGTGGGTGATTTTAATGGACTGGCACAATAAAGAGGGGAGTCTTTCAGCTCTCCAACCCTGGGTCCAAATCCAGCCTCAGAAACAGTGGCAGTGATGGAAAGTTGTCCTCTGATTTTATAACTTTGCCAGGTATTGGATGGGCTGTGTCTATTAAAAAGACTTCCATGAGCATGTCTGAATGAGTGCCCAGTAATACCCTGGGTGCAGACAGAGCAGGTTGCCTTACAATGCAGGTTAGGAGAAAAGGCAGAGAGCCACCCCCATCACTGCAGCTTCAGTTTCTAATTTTAATACAGCTCCTAGGAGCTGAATATTTAACTGGGGACACCCATGGCAGGAGGGGTGGGAGGCAGCAGAGGGGACAGGGATGGCAGGGACCTGGGGCTGGAGATGGGAGGGACCTGGGGCTGGGCTGCTCCCATCCCTCTTGAGCAACCCCAGGGCTGCAGAAGGGAGCGTGGCTCTGCTCAGAGACTAGGCACGTTTCACACCTCCATCTGGAAAAGTTGCTCTTCTTTTTGTCATCTCTTTTTGCTCCCCTGTGTTTTTGAAGAGACAGGAATGCAAAATTAATGTTGCCAGTGGCAATAATTGCAAGCTCATTTGCTTCTACCTTGGCATGCCCTCAGAGTACACAGGGCTTGGAAATAGCTGCAGAGGAGGGAAAAAAACATTACCAAAAAAAAAAAAAAAAGCAAACAAAAAAACACCCTATATTACCCTATATTAGTGCTAGCAATAGGGCAGTATTGACCTGC
This sequence comes from Oxyura jamaicensis, assembly GCF_011077185.1. NCBI lineage: Eukaryota > Metazoa > Chordata > Aves > Anseriformes > Anatidae > Oxyura > Oxyura jamaicensis. The sequence goes on along the minus strand of NC_048894.1, from coordinate 120,902,585 downwards.
CAAACTATGACTGCAAAAGGGATTCTTGCAATCAGGAAGAACTCATTGATTTCGTGAAGCAGTGACTGTAACTGCTCACACCAAAATGATCTCTTTGAAACATACAGTGGCAAAAGACTGGAGCTAAATCACAGAAAAATAGGAGTGCTTGGTTTATTTTTACATCATATACCCACGTATGTAGATTAGTATGCTCTGAAGTACTGCTGTCAGGGAAATTGAACTGAAAAATGAACATTAGGATGCATTCTCCTAGACATTTTTCATTATGTTTATCTCTCCTGCTACACTCTATAACTTCTAAAATTCAGCCATTTGCGGTGGGTTTCTCCCAGTCATTACTGCACGTTAGTGAGGTCCTACAGAGCATCTGTTCATGGGTGTTGGCAGATGGCACCAATAAATCAGGTTACAGAACACAGATTTGCTCAGTAAACTTTGATTTGTCCTGATAGAATCATGCTGTCATATCATCTGGTCCAACAAAATAACCTGTAACCTTGGGGCAAGGGGAGATTTCTTCACGACTTCTTTACGAGGAACCCTTTGCTGAACCAGTTCAAAATAATTTAAGAATAGAAAAAATCCTAGGAGAAGTGGCACCTCTAGACTGTCACCATACCCTGGTGCTGTTTTTCTGCTTGGCCCCGCTGATTTCAAAGCGTTTATTTCACCCACAGCTTACAGCCTGATGCTCCTTTAGAATAAAAAGGTGAATGCATTATATCACAAAAGAAACAGCACGTTCCTTCAGGGGCTTGGCTGAGTACTGCCAAACTCATCCCAACTATCTCTGGATTAGCTCTGAGAGAGGCAAGGCCAGAACAGGAGCTCTGTTGTTGAGCAGAAAGAATGACAGCCACGCGCTAGGCTGAGGAGGTGTAAATTGGGTTGTAGGAACAAGTGGGCACATGGGAAGGGACAAGAATTTGCCAGAGGCATTTTTTTTTTGGAGTTAGTTTAGAAACTTGCTGTGATCATTGCAGCCAGTCCTAGCAAACTGGGCTAAATCATCTCTGTTGTCCTGGTTTTTGCTGTAAACTCTAGCTCAGAAACACTTCCATCCCCAGCTTTCCGAAGTGAAGGTGACTACAAGCTGCGTTGCTTCTATTCTTGTATCTCGCTGAACATGCCAGTCTGAAATTAGTTGTGGGGGAAGGGAAAAGCAGTAGGAATATCATCAAAGCTGAAAGTAGTTTAGGGCTTAATTAGAAACTACAAAACACACTGGGCACAATGCAAGCCTGGCCTCCAGGCTTGCAGAGCCAACACATGTGATGCCTGCTGGAGAGTGTACCCACAAGTTGGCGGTGACACTCCGTGCTCCCTGGGCTACCAAGCCCATGGCTGGAGATGACCTAGTAGATTTAGTGGCTTGAAATCATCAGAAGAACAAAGTTTCTGTACAAATGCCAGGTTTCTGAGAGAAGTCATGCTCCTCCAACCGTTCCCCTGATGCCTGGAGTTAAAGCAGTGATAAAGTGTTTTTTCTTGCAGCCGGATTTTAATACAGGGCCTTCTGAAGTAAAATGTCCACAGGCAGAATGAGCATGTCCAGCAATGATAGCAAAAGTCAGTGTTAAGACATATTCCACCACCTTAAGACCACCTTAATTTCCTCACATTAAAAAGAATACACACAGGGAGTACTAAAATGTTCAGCATTGAAATCTTGACCTGAAAAATGTTCTATTTTTCATATACACTTCTGAAAAAAAATAACTTAAAGATTTTTTTTTTTTTTAAGTTGGGAATAATTCTTAAAACTTAAGCTCTAAACAAAATTGATTAGTGCTATTAACCACTGTAGAAAAAATGTGCAGTTTTCCTTAGCTGACCCAATTTAAATCTCTCTCCCCCTGACTACTTCTGTTTGCAGAGGCAGGTCTCGCACCCATCCTGCAGGGCAATGGATGTGTGGGACACTGCAGTTCAGAGCATGGGGAATGAAGGAGCGAGGGCAGAGAATATGATGCTGAGGCAAATCTGCTAGAACTTAGAAGACTTTTGAAAGGAGAGAGTCAAGTGCCAGACCCAAAAAGGACAATGTCCAGCAGCTTATTTCTTGTCCCAAACCAACACTTTTTTCACACTCTCATCACATTGCCACTTTCTACATCTGCTCTATGCCAATATATCCCTGTGTCTGAGCAAAGGGGCTATGAAAGCCAAACTGTCATGGTAAGGACGAATGCCCACAGCATTAGTTAAAGTCAGCCAAAGAAAAGCAATTAAAAAAGGTCTCATGGCACTTGTCTTTCTTCTCAGGAGACCTATTGACTTTGCAGAAAAGCTTTTCATCTTGCCTATGAAAGCACCAAGGTGTTACACAGAAATCATACAGTCATATTACACTGGTGTTGTGATTGAAACCTGATGATAGAGAAAAGGAGATTTTGTTATTTATAGTCTTGAGCAAATTGTTTGATGTTCAACAGAAGTCTGCTGTGTCTTGGTTTGAACACAACATGGAATTATCTTCAAGTTTTGCATGTGCATTCACTTATAGAGAGGCATGTAAAGGAGATTATAAACTATTACTGTGATGAGATTATAACCCAGCAAGGTCAAAAAAAAAAAAAAAAAAAAAAAAAAGATGAAGTTTTTTTGTTGGCATTTGTTGCCAACAAAACGTTACTCTAATAAAAAAACTGACAGATTATTCATTTTCTGGTAAATTTCTGTGTGTCTGTCTAGAAAGAAGTTAAGAAAATCATTGTGTTGACTTTTCAATACAGCTCCTTGAAGAGGTATAGTAGGCTTCTAGCACCTATTTTCTCAAGGTCATCTGCTAAACGGAAGCTAGAGTTCCACCTTATTTCACTATTTCACTAAGAATTTCAGAATTTGCTGCTTTGTTTGAAGTTGGAACCTCATTTTAAAATGGAAGTTTTCCCTTCACCTATATGTAGCACAAATACTTTTAAAAATAATTTCTATGGTTTCTGTTATCCTTGATGAATGTACACTGTTCAGTGTACCTTGGTACATTGCATTTTGCAATTCTTTTTTTTTTCTCTTTCAACAGGAGTGTGTGTGCACATGGGTGGGTGAGGAAGACTGACCTACTTTGTTTTTAAAGTGAGACATAACGCTAGATGTGTGTGCAGTGGTGGAAATCCAGCCCTGAGGGGATTCAATGCAAGGCAACTCATGTTGTCTTAGGTAAGCACCTGGCAGCAGCACCTTTGATTCATATACAACCTCTTGTTCTTCAAACCATAAAAGCCTAGGGAAAAAATAAAAAATCCTTTTTATTTGCATGATTCAATCTCTGCCCTTGCTCTAATATGTTAGTAAGATTGCTTACCTTCTGTATCCCTCCATGCTGAAGGGAAACTTGTTTTATGTATTTGCGTTTCGCAAAGTCCCAGATAGTCACAAGGCTAAACTGACAGGAGCAGACCAATGTGTCAACTCCACAATAAAATATAATCTCATTGTGTCTGCCCTTCTGTGATCTCTTTCTCTTTTTTTTTCTTTTTTTCTTTTTTTTTTTACTTTTTTAATAATGCAGTAGTGCCTTGGTAATAAGAAACCTGATTGAATGTCCTTGAAATATGTTTTGAGAACAAAAAAAAATATATGATTTGCACTAAAGATACATGGTTTTCCATTGTGGAAAACATGTTATTTAGGAAAGCTCCTTTTACAGTGACAGGCAGCATTTTAACTTTCATGCCATTTTCTACACCCTGCACTTAAGAAAGATGAATGGTATGAAGACCATTTTGCATAGAAGAGCCTTGCACTATGCAGTGCAGGGAACATACTGATATTTTCCCCCATGGTCCTGATATTAGGCAATGCTAGTAGCAACACCAATAGCTAAGACTGTTTGATGTGCCATTTGCAATCGTTATAACTTTGCCAGTGTTTTACATTTTGGGCTCAAATGTTTCAACTGAGAGCTACACAAATCTTTATGGGAACAGTTTTGGGGGACTGGAGGATGGAGAAGTGATTTCTCAAAGGGCTTGGGGGGAAATACATGTATATACATATATATGTATATGTTGTTTTCTGCACTTCAGTAATATTTCTGTGATTACTGGAGGGTGGAGATTGAAAGCACAGTCTTTGGGGTATGAGCCTGACTCTTCACACAAGGTTTTCCTAACGCACATGGTTTCACTGCCCCAGTGAGACTTTGCAGCTGTGTACGTGCATGTGCCAGAACTCACTGAGAGGTTGAGATGCTTCATAGGTTGGACTAGTCATAGTGATACCCACTCGCCTTAAAAGCTGTGATCAGTCAGAACCCTTAGAGATCACCAGCTACTTTCTCCCACCTGCAACCCTGGCCAGAGGCTGGGAGTTCAGATCTCTGCCTGCAGTGGTTGCTCCTAGAGGTCTGGTAAAAGCCACCTGGAGCCACGGCCCCCCAGAAGCTGTATGGGCTACTGTGATAATGGGTTTTCTCAATTTCTGAGTGTGTAACTTTGCCATTTTAATTTGTGTGTGTGTGTGCTGTCTGCACCATATAAAGCAGTGTTAACTGTCAGCCAACACTGCTCATCACATCTGTGCTCAGCATCAGGGCATTTATCGGTCTGGCAGCGTTAAATGATGCATAAACTTTGCATTCTATGCTAAACAAAATATGTGCTTACACTCCCTGCAACAGCTCTCTTGCTTTCACAGCATAACTTCCCTCCAGTTCACAGTTCCTATCCCTTGCTGCCTTACTTCAAAACAGCTTTAAATGATAGCACCAGGAAGATGATTTCTGCTGCCTGTGCAGGTGCAAGGGAAGCAAGGCACTCATCAGTGCAGCTTCCTAGTCTTTTCATTGTCACCAGCCAAGCATGGCTATCAGACTGGAGGCATAATTCCAGGACACTTCTTCAGTCCTTTGGCCTCTTCTATATGATCACCTGCTCCAAACAGAATCATTGAAGAAGAGGAATCTGAGGGGTACTAGCTGTTTACTGCTTTAGTAGCATTTGCACTGCATACCCCAAAAGGTTGTTCTTAACTGTGTTTTAGGGAGCACAATGACAGTCTTTAAACTAAAAAATCCACCATTCTCTTCTAGTACTCTTAAATAAATGTTATTAGTTTATTATTAGTTATTAGAACAAGATATTTCATTGAATTTGCTAAACTATGGCTAGTAGGCTAGCAGGAAGGTGTGATCCCATTTCTCACCCACTTCTGGTAAAAGAAAAACCTACAAATTTTCTTCTCCTTTTTCTTCTCAGATTGGATTGAAGTTGCCCATTAAGCACTACTACATGAAGTCTTCAATGAATTAGGCTTTTTCCTCCCAGAGGCTGGGAGTGTGCTGTGTCATATCCCTGGAGATCATTAAATTTGCTAGGTAAGTACAAGGCAGTCAGCTTGTGTCTTCTCCTATGATGGGTTCCTGCTGAGAACTCTTTCCACCTGAAGGCATGCTGCCTCATATCCTCCTTGCTAAAATTCAGACGTTTTATTACTGCTCCCTGCTTGAGTATCAGGGCATTTGCAAATCAGTGAATGTCACTTACCTCAGCTTTAGCAAGGATTTAGGCATAGTGTCCCGTGTATTTGTCTAGTAAACTGGTGAGTTATTGTTTTTGGGACATTGAATACAGTATGGGTGAAACATTGGTCTCAGTGCTGAGATTAAAATGCTGAGATCAGAGGTACAAATACTGCCTTGTGGTCTTTTACTGATGTTTTTGTTTGTTTGTTTGTTTGTTTTTTCTCTGGGATTCATACTGTAGCCAGTAATGTTTTATAAATGAAATAGGTGATGCTAGCGAGTGACTAATCCCCAGGAACTTTGATAATATTCTGTGGGGTGCAACATGGAGGTTAAGGCAGAGAGTCACCTATTCAGGGGGATCATGATAGAATGAGGAAAAAAAAAAATGTGTTGCTGGGACACACGTTAACAAAAGTAAAGTGTTTTGTCTTAGACAGAACAACCCCGTGCACAGGGGTCAGGCACCGAGCAACTAGAAAGCAGCTTTGCAGAAGGGAATCTGGGTGAGCTGAAAGCAAGACAGTAGTGTGTTCTTGTGGTAAAAGGCCCACCAGGTGCATGCATGCGTCTGCAGTTATTAGACTATCCCTGCTCTGGATTTTACTTGGTCATGTTCCACAGACATCACTGACTGAACTCTGGTTACTCAGCACTTCAGGTTGCAGTTTCCATCTAATTCTGAAGCATTTTTCATCTTTAAAATACACTATAATTTACTATAGACTAATGGGCAGGAAGGTAAGGCTGATTTAAGATACGCTTAGCCACAAAACTCATACTAGGAGCATAAATGACAGCAATAAACAAAAGAAAATAATCTGTTCAGACCAGAGCAAAATCTGTATCACTAACTCTCTGCTCTGAACCATTGTTCCAAGAATGATTTCCTTGTTATCAGCAATGTGCTGGGTGAACACAAGTAATCAGAAAAGCTGCATTCCCTCTTAGCTGCTATGGTATTTCACACATGCTCCAATGCATATCCATCCCACTCATGTCCATCAACTTAATTAAAACCTCTCCATTATTGAAAATGGTAACTGGCTCAGAAAAGAATCAGAAAAATCAGAAAGGATTTTTTCTGAGAAGGAAAGTTTTTTTTTGTTGTTTGTTTTTTTTAAATGCTGTTCACTGGATAATGTTCCAGTAGTGCTGGGTTATTTCTGGTAAGATAACCAATTTCTTCTGGAAATCCTGCATTTTGGAAAGCATTTGGGGGTTGCAGCTAAAGCCAAATCTGTGTGGGAGCATTAGTGAGAAATTAATAGCACTGCTGAGTCATTGCAGATGTTTGACCTGTGGTTCTTTTTATTTTTTTCATTTTCTTTTAACAATAATATTCATTTCTAATACATGTGCATCAGTGTTTTTGTATAGTACAATTTTGCACAAAAATTCAAGATAAGGGCCACTGACAACACACCTACTAGTTGAGTTGTGGAGGAGCTCAGGCTATTAAAGCCTGCTCAGTATGAAATCCGTCACTGAACACAGCAAATACTCCACTCAAGGTGATTAGTTAACAACTAATTTTCCCAAAATAAGTAGAAAAAAAAAATCTAAAGAGAAAAATAGGGAAGTTAAAAGCCTTGCCAGCACTGGAATTCTCTCAAACTACAGAAGATAATTGGAGTCATTTTGCCTTGTACTTCAGTCTGTATCCATAAGACAGAAGTGGTATTGAAAATACAGCTTAAATTCTGACTGAGAAATTCTGAAGCACCTTGGTTGTTAAAAATATTTCCCATTTACTTAGGCAGAGGAGGCTAATTATGAAAGATTATTATAGCAATTTGAGTACTACTCTCAAGGTAAAGTGAAATGTGTCAGGTGTATGTTTTTAAACAGACTTTACCAAAAAAAAGGTAAAAATTATTATTTTTGTGTGTGTGGCTGATAGAAAGTTCAAAAACTGTTTTGAAATTTTGGGAGTCACATTCAGTTTCCCATAAGATCACAGTTAGATTCTGGGAAAAATCATTCAAGGAAACATCTACTTATATACCTAGAATAAACTTATGGCAAAGCAATTAACATTTGCATAGCAAAGAGGGACTTTCCTGAGGTTAGAGGTGGTTAGATGTTGCTTTGACAATATGGATATGAAAAGAAGCCCACAGTGTTTCTGCAAGTGAGGTGGAGTGAGGAAAGCATAAATCAGTCACCATGGGAGCCTCCAAAACCCAAGCCTCTGAGAAACTTAGAATGGAAAAACAACTCATGAAAGATGATGTCTGTCATTCAGAAAAGAATCACATCACTACACAGACTCTTAAAAACATCAGCAGAAGTCACTGAAGAAGGGAAGAAGACTTCTTCATGCAAGCAATATTAAACAGCAGTCTGTCCACCTGAAGTCCTATGGGATATGGACTGATTTTCTGTGATGCTTAGGTGCACCAGGAACACTGATATCTACAAAGACATGTCAGTGATAGTAGTAGTGAATGAAGCTCTGGTCTTACAGAGTTAAACTTTATTCCACTGTAGAATTATGTCAGTAACTGTATGGGTAAAGAAAAATGTAGAAAAATATGGAAAAATTATAATTTATAACAAAACCAGAGGGAAAAAATAATACTTATTACAGAGCTAAAAACATGCCAAATATTGGATTTCAGAGATCCCATTCATTCACTGTATGGCCAGGTATTGATAGCAACTGAAGAGGAAACCAATGAAATTTTGAGGGAATACAGGAACTCTCAACAGAGTATGGAACAGAGATGGATGTTGAGATGGTTCATGGCTCACCTACAAAGTTTGTCTTGCCGTAATTCAGGCTACAATAAGAGAAGCTCATTGCTTTGGGGAGAAGCTTATAAGCAGAAGTGAAAGTAGTGCTCTTACAGATCATATAAAAATCAAGCAAAAATGTTGAAACGTTTCATTTGCATACGAATGACCTAAAACCTGGCATCATTTGCAATGTCTCTAATGAGAAACTGAAAGGACAGTAACACTCTGGGAGGTGACCTTATGAAACTGGGGCATCCATTTGTGCATGATCATTATCTCTTTAGGAAATCATTTTCTCAGAAAGTCACTGGGTTGCACTTGAAGCCAGAGGTTTTTGACATGGAAATGCAACAAATTTGACAGTATAAACAATACTGGTATACATAAATTATGTTAGATTGGGGAAGGAAGGATGGAGGGAAAGTATAAAACAAACAAACAAACAAAAACTGTCTGGAGCCTTCAACTAACTCAGAATAGATTACAAATTCTGGTGTAAACTAAACAAATACGGATGTAAAATTTACAAAAATATTTCAGAAGATTCCAGAGAAAGATAAGGGAACGCCTCCCCCAGCACACTTTTCAGGTGGAAGACCTGTAAGGAAATTTGCACATAACCAAGTTTCCTGGATTAGCAGCTTCAAAGTGCTACTGAAATATGTGCAGGAGGTGTAAGTCACATACAGGGCTGTATTTTGCATTGTGAAATTACAGCGGCACCAGTGAGGCTTGAGAGGTCATACGACCTCTGAAAACAAGATGCTTGTGCTTGTCAGCCAGCTGTCAGAGTCACTTTGACCTCACAGGTGTCTTGAGACAGACAGAGCAAAGCAGCAAGTCTAGTACTGTTTGTGAAATGATATTAGTAGTGATAACGGTGGGCCGCAGTCATGTCGATGTGCAGTGGACTCATCCCAGATGCAAGTGAGACTGCTGCACCAGATGGACACGTGCAAAGAAGTGGGTGAAGAAGGTTTTATCCAATTCCCAGAGGCAAGAGCCACAGTGCTGTTTGCTGGAAGAAGACGCAGAGGGTACCCATGCAGGCTGAGGCAGCTGAGCACCAGCACATGTGACAGGAGGAACTGAAGGACACAGCTGTGGCAGAAACGGTGGCATGGATATTGCAGCTTGGTTCCACAGGTCCAGGAGGCAGCACAGGGCATCCCAGGAGCTTATTGAGCACTGGTGACTAATTGGTGTTTAGATCCTGAATTGCATTAAAAATCAGTGTGGATGTACTTAGGAAGGGAAGTGGAAGGAAAATAGAGAGCTTGTAGGAGGACCTTAAAATAGCCACTTGGTAATAAATGATTCATGGTCCCTTCCCCTCTTCAATCAATCTAACCATCATCAGTTTATTCTCCCCATTGTTGTGGTACTATCAACTTGGAGTGGAAATGTGAAAAGCCAGTTTCTTTCCTTCTCCTTTAAAAGTGGCAGGAGTAGCCTCTGTTCCCCTGCAGGGAAAAGAATAAGGTCTCCCACACTGCTTACAGAGACCTGTTCCTGTTTAGTAAGCAGCAGATGTAAGGGAGAGAAGAAAGGAAGGAGGAAGAAGGCAGAAAAACAAGTTCTCCCCACTGGCACTGTCACAACTCAAGAATTTATCTGACTTCAGATACCCTGTTGATAACAGGAGACTATCTGCTCATGGAAAGAGTGAACTTAAGAAATGATAGTTGGTTTATCTAGTCACATCACAGCTCCATAAGTTTTCTCTTACTTTAGTAAACAGGGGTTTGTTTTGAACCCATTTATTCATTCCTTTAAAAAAAAAAAAAAGATAATTAGGAAATAAATAAATCAAAGCATGCCAGGGCAATAATTGAGCAACCCCTAAAAATGAAAAGGTGGTAGTACCAGCAATTGCAGCAACAATAAAGCACAACTGAAATTAAAATGTTCTGGAATAAATTACCTACAAGAGAGTTTAAAGCAGTCACATAGTTGCCTCTTTCTTACTGCAAAAGTATCATCCATGTTCAATACCAGTGACAGCCAGGGATAAGCACAGCCCTGGTGCTTATGGCAGGGGTACAGGACTCAGCTCCCCATGGCAGGTCCGTTCCCTCTCCAGAATGCTACACAAGCTATGCACCTACATCGGGTAAGTTCCCAGGGCCAGCTCCACGCCCTGTGGCTGAACCTGCCTTACCTACACTCAGGGATACACACACACACGTCATACTGTCCTGCAGTTTCTCTCTGACCTTCTCTCTGACCTCGTCTGTCCTCTCCTCTGTGAGCTGCCGGTGTGATGTGGACTAGCTGGAGGCAGAGGTGCAGGTTAGTGGGACGCTAACATTTCCTTGCTCTAACTTCTTCTGACTTTTCCTACACCTCCAAGAAATCCCTGTCTACCAGATCAGGAATATTTGTTTCTGGCATGTTGAAACGCTTGCTGCAACTTTCAAATTCAGACTGAAAACCAAGACCCGATACTATTTTTTTTTTTTTTAAGTGCCTTTTTCCCCCTATATTACTGCCATTCCTTCACCCTTTACATCATCTATTTTCCTGTCCTGACTCAGCTAAGTTGGTTGAAGCTTTTGCCATGGGCAATACTGTTAGTTTTGTCTTTAAATTTTTTTTCTTTTTTTTTTTCTTTTTTTTTAAATTTTTTTTTTTTTAGAGTCCCATGTTGAAAGTTTCATTCCTCCCTGCTGCTTTGCAAAGTATTCTTCTAAATAAATACTGCATACCGCAGAAGTATCTGATCATTCTAGCAAAACATGAAGGTAGCAGTGCCGGCTGGAAGCTGAGGAAAACAGCACCTTCCTGCATGCACTAATTCTGTATGAATCTAAAGACACATAGAGAAAACAAAAAGCCGTGTCTCTGCTGAGACAGGAAAAAAAATACTGTGAAGTGAAACTCAACACATGAAAACAGGGGTGCATTTCTGAACAGAAGAGGTTATTTTCCCATCACTTCTAATAACCTCTTTGTAGCTTCTGTTTGCCATCCCTGGCCTATAGCATTGCAAGTAAAACTTTCCAGGGTGGTTTAGGTGAACCTGCTGTATTTTGCACTGAAACATCAAAGAGTATTCCTGACTGACAGCTGAGGAAAATTACAATATGCGAGGTGGATACTACTATGTGTCTATCACTGCCATTCCTTGACTGTACACTAGGGAGGTCTGAGTTTCCTAAACTGATTTCCATAGAACTGTGGTGGGTTAACAACAGGTACACTGTCATTTTTCACCTCTACCAAATAAAATATGGTAACTTGTAACGTCTCATTCATTTATACACATTCAATCATGTGTCTGTACTCTAAACTATTTAGAAAAAATATTTTTATATATTTAGAAGAATTTAGAAGTTTTTTAGAAGACAGAATTCAAAGGATAGAAATCTATGGATGATAATGGAAGAAAAGATTAAAATGTAGTGCATGCACATTTTACATACAGAAGATATGCATAGTTTCTCTGTTTAGAAGAGGGCCTGAATAACACTTGACAGTGCCTGAAGCAGTGAAAGTTGCTGTGTTGTCTCTTTCTGCTTGATGAGCATCTTGGTTTTATAACAGATTTTAATGTCAGTGGAAACTGTAGCTCCAAAGTACAGTCCCAGCTCCAAGGGGTTCAGGTTACAGAATAGGTTGTCAGAACGACAGACTACTTCTGAAGGGCACTGTGCTCATGGGTCTGACATTACTGGAGAAAATTAGGAACTTTTCCATTCAATTCACCAGTCTTTGATTCAGCTTTGGATTTCATGGGTATATTTTATTATGGATAATGCAAGCTAGGTGTGTTTTCAGTGGAACTGGCTGTATGACAAGAAGGAAGATGTCAGCCATGCATTTTTGCTGTGCCATGCAAGATTGTATGCCTTGACTCCAGATATGCCAACATATGCAATGCTGTAATGGTGAGCCAGGGTGCTGGAGGGAAGGCAGATGTTATTCATATTCTAAACAGACTGCAATGGTTGTATCTGTGAGAGCTTCAGAGTTTCACACACACCACTAAAGAATCTGCATTTTCTTTTCATTGTGGTATCAGACTTTGGGAAACAACTGCAGTATCATGATGGTGGATTTTAAAAGCTGCCTTCACTGTCATGGGTTTGGGAAGATGAAATAATCTGACATTTAAATGGAAAAATGCTGAATGTTAGCTATGTGTTACCCTGAAGGACTTAATTTATTGGTAGAAGCCCAAAAGAATTGTTGGCAACTTGCCTTGATACGAGACCACCAGGGGTGAATATTCATCAGACAATATGAAAGGGAATCTAACATGCCTGACAGGTGAGTCTCACAGTGGCTTGACATCTTGGACATTTGCATGAGAATCTGCTCATCCTTTGCTTTACTTTTCATTGAATAACACTTTGCACTGAAAACTCTACCTTGTCGTCTTTGCAATCTGAACTACTCCCCACTGCAGTCAATGGTCTCACATGAGGCCATGATTTGGAAGACTTCCTCTCTGCGGTTGCCTATCAGCACATTATTCTCCCTTCATACCACCTCCTTTGTTCTTCAAAGAAGAATGATACCCTTCAAAGGATTTCTTGCTTTGGCAACTATTTAAGGTGGGCCTCCACATTGTATCAATGACCCTGGTGCCCTTAGGTTTGGAAAATAAACAGCCCCTCATATGTTTATTATCAAGGAAAGCAGAAAATGAGCGAGTAGGAAATTCCCCACATCTTAGGACTAGATTTGAACACCTTTTCCTTCTCTTCCATCCTTTGACCTTGCTTGCTCTAAGGTTCACTCGCACCACTTACTTGGTGTTAATGGCTGGCTGCTGACACCAGAGTGATCTCTGATTGTCTTTTCTTTGCCTCACGGCTATTACAAAGAACAAAAACACTCAGGAACTCAACAATTCCTTATTCAAATATATATATTTTTTTAATTCTTTCATAAAAGCACAAGAAAGTTCTCTTTGAACCAGATCCAGCAAGCCCAATGTTCTGTCTCTGACAATTGCCAAATACAGACAGCTAGGAAAGAGTACAGAAACAGGAGGAAAAAATATAATCACATGTTCCCAGGGCACTCTCCCTGTCTCCAATTAATGGCTTCCTTTATCTGCTTTTTTCCTTAAAGATTTTTCTGTCTCTAAAGACATCAATTCTCTAATGACAATTCATTCATGATTCTACACCCTAACAATTTATCAATGAAAATAGAATGAACTCAAATAACAGGAAATTTGAAGAGTATTGATATCCCAAGAGTTCAAATTGCCTGCCAGGGAATAGATTGCAAGGTTTGTCTTCTTTCTCCTACATAAACTTTCTTTAATAAAACAGGAGGAAGCCCACCAGCTGCAACACCGTCCCTGGAAGTCAGTGTTTCCTGTGAGAAGGGGAGGGATATCATGATGATTTCTCTTTCAAGGAAAGGGGATATCACATTCTGGTTTGCTGTTTTTGACTCTTCAGCAGATTTCAGTATTACCATAGTCAAAAGTTCATTACTTGCTCAACTGGGAAGCAAGTAATGCTTTACTCCCTTTTGGGACTCTATGGGTCTTATGGGAGAATTTTTTTTTGCTGAAAACCAAACCAAACCAAACCAAAAACAAAAACAAAAACAAACAAACAAACAAAAAAACAGAGAAATATGTCCTTCCCTGCTCTAGGTGTTGTCCTGTGTGTTACTCCATGTGTGTCCCAACAACATTTCAGTGCTAGCCAGGAAAATTTTACATGTACATCAGATATTAGTGAATTCAGTGAGATCTCTGCTCCCATGCAACGCTTTGGTCAAGGCTTTGATCACTGAAAAAAGCAGTAAGTTTTAAAAATAGATAAATAAATAAAAATCAGGATATTTTATGACTTTGTTGTTACATTACTTTATATAATGCATGATTTTGCAAGTCATCCTTGGAACTGAGAGCAGCTGAGCACATTTTGCAGATCACGACCTCAGGACCCAGATCTCCTTGGACTACCTGAGAACCTGACCTGTCTCAGAACTCTGGTGTTGAACATTTACAAGTACAAACTCAGGACTTTCCAAAAGACTCGCTTGTTTTTCACTAAGTAGACATTTCTTTTTTAACTTCACCTACAAGCTTGTGACACATGGGCTTTTTGAGGTGAAAGAGGGTTGAATAAAAGGTGATGATTGATTGTAAGAAAATAATTTGCAAGAAAAGTGAAAACAACATCACTTCATTTCATCCAGAAACATTTGCCTTTTAAGAGCTCAGCACTTCCTGTTCAATTACATTCTGCAGCAGTACTTTGGGATCTCCTGACATTACCAGGTATTTAGTAGGAGTTAGAGTAGGGTAAAAGGTTAAAAGGATACTAAAGATAACTCACCTCACCAAAATATGACATATTGAAGAATCCCTTAATATATATATATATATATATATATATATATTTTATACTAAACTATCTGTTTAGAGGTGAAATGCTGATTCTGAAGAGGTCACATGGACTACTATGTCTCCTAGAAGATACAGCACTTTCCTTATTCTGGTGGTCTTTATTTCTGTATTTGTTTTTACTCCTGGAAAGGCAAAAAAGTATATTTTCTAAAAAATCTGAGTGTCAGACACTGAGTGTAATAAACACTCAGTTACAATGTTTACATCTACTCAATGTATTTTCTGTGTTGTACTGAAACAGGTGAAGATAGAAACAAGCAGTCATTTAAAATATCACTTCTTGTAAAACAGAATGTCTTGTCAATAAAGCCCTTTGGTTTTAGGAAAACAAAACAAAACCAGCCAGCCAACCAAATAGACAAAACACATGAAATTCATAAAGTCTAATTCAGCCTCTTAGATGAAGCAATTCACTGCAGCTCTCCAGCATCTTGGAGGGTTGCAATGCTTGTAAATTACCTAGCAAACAAAAATGTGTAAAAGCAGCAGACAGGTGTACTCTTTTCTGCTTTCATAGGGTATTTGGAACTAGGCACAGACTTCTCTAAAAATCAAGGTCTGAATATCCTCACCATAAGCCAACCCCCTTGTTCTGTAATTTCTCTATGTCATGTGGCCCCTAGGGAGCATCCAAATACCCCTCTCCCTTGGCCCTGGGAATACGGTAAGGTATATGAGGTAAATAAGCTCCAGACTGGGAAACAACAGGAAACAATTTAATAAACACTTAACCAGTCTCACATGACCATTTACTCCTTTAGGTAGGTAAAAAAGAAATGATATTGCTGACAAAATGACCAAGTCAAAACCCTACTAAACCTTTTTTCATTATTTTTTTTCTTTTTTCTTTCATGCACTAATTATCCTTCAGTGAAGTATGTCCACCCTTCCATTCAGTGTTACCTAGTTTTTCACCCATGCAAGTTGATAAAACTGGGTACCTAATTTATTTCAGGTAGTAACAACTAAACCACATCAAAAGAACTTTATTTCTGTTAGAGAACAATTTCTGGCAATTTTCAGCATTTACTGTCAGGCAGAAGTTGATCAGTAGCTGCACAGCTACACTGACATGATGACAAGCCCAAAGCAGAATATATACTGACATCTCAACAGGGCTTCTTAGCTGTGGTGTTTGCCACCAGAGCAGCCACCCATTTCTCAAGCTAGCACTAGCAAGTGGGTGTGACACAGCATCTGCCTGCCTCAACTGCAAAGACAAAGCTCTTGTGGCCAAGCATTTGTTAGGAAAACAATTTATTCACAGAATAAACAACAGATTGACTGAAACTACTTGCATTTATCTGAAGAAAAGCTTTGCCAAAAAGAATGAGGAAAAAAAATCGTCATAAACAACAACAGCAAGCAAGTGCACAAACAAGTATTTGCACTTTTTATTTTGAAATGTGATTTTTATGTTTTATTTTTGATACGTAGCTTCAATGTGACATGAAAAGGAGAGAGAAATATTCCAAAATGAAATGAAGCCTTTTTGTAAATCAAAGAATGAACTGGATGTTTTCTGTTTTGGTTTGACCCTCAATTGCTGTTCCAATTTCAATACTGGGACAACAACTTAGAAAATCAATTTGTTCGTCTCAAGTCATTAAGTGTGTAATGAGGCATCCAGTGTGGTTCATGGCCACACTGAATAAACAAGCTATTCACTGTCATTAACATTTTCAGCCTATAGACTCATGGACACCCAGTAACACTACCCATTGTACAGTGCACGTGAAATGTCATCAGACGTTTCACAAGCCAGTGTTTCACAGGTGTCAGAATTCAAGATGATCAACTTTTATTGAGTTTAAAATATTTCTTAATGGCAAAATCTTAACAAAACAGACTGGACAAAGTGGTCCCATGACTGACGTGTCTTTTTGGTCAGCAGAGCATTTGTTGAATTGTGCTCCTCACTAAAAAAAAAATGGGGAAAAAAGCAGTTACGCCAGGAAGGCGTGTATGTGTGTGTCACACTGCCTGTTTTGTGATTTTGCTGTATTATTTAGATGTCTCCCATATTAAAATGTTGTGGGAATCTTATTATCATCTTGGCTATGAATTTTAATTAGACACACTATAGAAGAATATGTTAATAATTAAACTCCTGAGCATATATTTTACATGAAAAAGGTGTTACATGCTGCATAAAATTATCATTTGATTACCAGATCACCTTTTCAAGAACAGCACAGAGGGACTTAGACTGGACCTGTGATCCATTTAGTCTGCTGTACTCTGATAAGCTCTCTCAGTTACTGATTTTAGTAATGATACCAAAAATACAGTTATTATTCACACCTGCATAGCTGATATATATTCACAATCTGGACAGAAACCAGAAACCCTTAACACAGCTCAGGCATTTGACTTGAATGCATGTCAAAGCATAAGTGCTGTTCCTGCCACTTAGCACAGAGGAGCTGTGGGCTGTGAATTCCTAGTGCTAAGCAGACATGCCTAACCAAACGCCTCTGAAATTGGAAAGCAAACCCATTCTTCCTTTTGTTTTCAGTCTGTCTAAAACATTAGACAAGAGGTGAACTATACAAAGTGAGAGTGAATAAAAATGAATAAAAACACTTCTCTAGCTTGAAAACCAATCTGGAAACAGGTGAAAATGCAATCTGGGTGTGACTGAGAGGGCAGAGCCAGGGTCACGTATCAGTGGTTGACCCAAATCACTTGTCAGAGGCTTGAAATAAACAATCTTTCCAAATTATTTTCCATCCCCCACATGTCAAAGCTAATTCAGGCCTTTTTTAAATCACTACTGGAAACTCTATTTGTGTTACTGAGAAGTGGAGTCACATCTACCTACTTAAAGAAAATATATAAAATTTCCATTCCTGGATACCATACCGTCAGGTAGAGAGAAGAGCATGATGAAATCTGGGAAGACTGTAAGGCTGGGGAAGACACAACACTTGAATGTTGCATTTATCTTAAGAAACCAGCTTGTAACTCTGAGACACACTGGTGAATCTACTATCATGTAGAAAAATGTATTTTTTATTTCTTTAACCAAGTGGCAAGGTAAATAATTTTCAAAAAAGAAGTACATCTGAAGGACAGAGAGACATAATTACTATTTGTATCTGATTACCTTTTCTTTGCTATCAAAGAAGTCAGCCATGCTTCCTCAACACAGAAGCTTTTGCAAAGGACCGAAGTATTCTAAAAGTTGCAGTCTAATATTGAACAAATTTTGGATCAAGAGAACTGAGACATTTTTTATACAAAAAGATTCTGAAGCTTCTGATTAGCTTCAAAACCAAACATTCTGCTGTCACTTATCTTTCAAGGAAGTTTGCAAAACTGCTGGAATTCCATAGAAATTAGAACAGTTTCAAAACTACCAACCGCATGGTTCCTTTTGGCAACTATCAGGTCATGATGTCTCATGTATCCTTTATAGAAGCAGGGAGAGTATGAGACCCATCCTAGTTCTGCATCTGGAAGCATGGACATTATATGACAGCACATTGAGTAATGCTCATTACTGAATGGCACATTCAGAATGGCTATTCACTAATGAGGTGGCTTCATTTTGTTCATTTTTCATATGTATTCAGTCACACAAGGGAGGAGGGAGACATCAGGACCTAGGGAATCAAGACTTCAGAGCTGAAAATGATAGAAGAAATTTATCCCTGTTCCCTCCATTTCTCGGAGAGCTATAGCATGGATTGTTCTGACTGGATGGTTGATTTAACATACAGGATTTCTGTGTGTAGTAGCAACAAGGCTTTTCTGTGTGACATGGACAAACTAACACTGAAATGAACTGGCATTCTTAAACTGGTCTAAATTTTGAAATTGTTGTTTAGGATTGCTTGGCTGAATTTACTTGAGCAATCTCATAATCCCATTGGAAAATAACCTTGACTGGAAATACACATAAACCTACTTTTAAGAGTGCATCATTCTCTGTTGAGACCAAAATCACCTGCCCAGAAATGTGCAGAAATGGGATAAAATTTTGCTTTTGTAGCAAGATTATGATAAGACTCTGAATTAATTCAGCTTGTTATTATCACTTGAAAATTGAACCATCTCCTCTTGGGTTCAGTTTCTGGTATAATGAACACAGATGTTTAAACATCTTTATTTTCCTTCTTGTTTTTCTTTAAAAACTACTTTGCCCGGGCGTCTTCATACATGCATAATAATTTTCCTGTCTGTATTTTACTTAAGACACGTAGATCTAAAAACCCTAAGAAAAATCTAACAGAGCTAATTGGTTAAAAGAATTATTTGCCTACGTATATTTTCTAACTCAGCATTCTCAAAGACAGCTCAACGAGAAAGTTTTTCCTCAAACATGACTAGGAAAAGGATGACACATGCCCCGGGACAGTACCAGACGATATTTAGAAAAACAATCTGACTTGTAACAAGGAAGGAAATGAGTCAATAAGACCAGTCTAGGGGCACAAAAGTCAGGCTTACACCTCACCACAGAGTGCATCCTTTGCTGTGCATGACCTAAATTAGAAAGTCCACTTGATGGAGTGTGAATGTGCTACTTGAAATTAGAAGCAGTATTTCTACCTGGAATTTTTCACAGCTCTCAGCTCCCTATTTATTGTTAGGTTATCTTAGACATCTTGCACTCCTTCACTTGCAATATAGAAAAGTTATACCGTGCACCTCCCCTGACTCACTCCCTGATTTTAAATGACTTGTTTGTTCCTCCCAGAATCTGAAGTTGCTTTAGCCATGTCCTGCTGATGCATGGGCAGACCTCTGGATGAAAGAAGGGCTGACTGTTTTCACTCTGCATTGTTACTTTCTGAATTAATACACATAGTTTACTGTGTCAGTTCAGTCACCTTCATGCTAGAATAATGGGGATTTTAATTACATGATGTTAAACCTCTCACCTCTGATGTAGCCATGTATTGGAAGGCTCATCATCAGTTCAACAGTTGATGGAGGAAACCTTGGATAATGAGAGTTTATTAACCCAGGTTAATGAGCCTCAGGCAGAAATGAGGGATTTTGTCCAGCTGAAGTGAAGCACTGAACACAAATCTGGCTAGATGAGCAGAATTCAGCCCTCTCGAGATATGGCTGGGAAGTGACAGAGCATTTGGTAAAAATACCAGCTACTAGATGCTAAAAGCAGAACATCTGTGTTCTCAGGAGCTATATATTTTAATCATGTCCTCTTGATCTCTGAGGAGAGGTAGATATCCTAGCAATCTCAATGGCAAAGGGGGAAAATGGATGTTGTATTGCTCACAGAGGCAGTGGGCGTGATGTGAGCATGGGTGTTTCAATGTAATGAAATATCAGTGATGCAAAATACTCCTTTTTTTTTTTTTTTTTTTTTTTTTTTTTCTTCCATGCATTACCCATTGAAATTGTAGATGGGTATTTACACTTCAAAAATGTGGGAGAATTTTTTTGGATCCCCAGTTTTGTGTCCAATCCTCTGTGATTACAAACTTTGAGAAGAGCAAATAGTTTGAAATCACAGAATCATAGAATCATAGAATATCCTGATTTGGAAGGGACCCACAAGGATCATGTCTAGTCTAACTTCTGGCAGAAGTTACTAGACTAACACAGGTCTACCCGAAAACTCACACCATATGACTAAGAGTACAGTCCAAACACTTCTTAAACTTCAACAGGCTTAGTGCCATGACTGCGTCCCTGGGGAGCATGTTCCAGAGCACAACAACCCTCTCAGTTGAACCTTTTTGATTCACAAGGCTGAAATTCTTGGTCTTAAAGTCAGGAAAAGATTTGCCTTTGTTGTCAGTTCTGAGAGTTCATGTAAGTGGTACATTTACTCTTCAGATTTTGCTGTTGACAAAATTCAAATGGATACAACATCTTTAAGCTAGCAGATGGCAGAGAAAATGGTGCAAGAGAGAATGACCTTTGAGTTCCTGAAACAAAAATAGGAAGTTTCTATTTCATATTTGTTAATATCTCATGCATCTATTGCAAAATATAGCTCACAAATCAAATTATGTTACTCCTTCCCTATTGGGTATGTTATTCATAGTCAGAGAAGTAAAACAGAACTGCTTACAGTATCAAGTGCTATGAAGCATATGCAGCTTTTGAAATCAAAACAGCTGGGAAATGACTGAATGATTTGTGTATGGCCTGAAGAAAGTTGGATGCGTATTATTTCCAGTTTCAACATATGTAAAATTGTAAAGCTATGATTCAACGAAAATAATAGTAACTATGCCAAAAATTTATCTGAGATGGGTTTGGAAAAGTTTATTACTAAGTCTACTATAAAATTCCCACTGTTCTTCTTTCTCAGAAGGCAAAAGTCCTACAGTTCTAATTAAAGCAAGAGCGCTCCTAAACACAACATACATACAGAATGACAAACTGTCATTCTGGCTCTGCTGGGCCCCAGGTAAAATCTCGTCTGCACAGAAATGTTCTTATTGCATAATTTTTCCTTACTTTATACGCAAACATTACCATAACATAAACTTATAGCTGTATTTGTGAGAATGTGCCACATACAAATGACAGCAGGACCCTGGGCTCCTGGCAGGCATGAACTGAGGAGGCTGGTCCACACCTCCTGGTGCTCATACAGCAATTCCAGTAATACAGACAAAAGGAGAAGGAGGAAGGAGTAATTTGGTCTGTGTTTGTCTGCTGCTACCTTGTGGGGAACATCCCTTCAGGGCTCAGCATACTCCCTGTGGTCAACAGAATAGGCCAGGGCAGAGCTGTAGGTCCAAGTGGCCATTGATGGTGGCAGGACTGCAGGATGCTGATACTTCTGTCTGCAGAAGTCCTTGCAGAGCTTGATGGAGCTCCAGCACATCGGTGTTAGAAGAAACCTCCAATAAACCACTAACACCATACATATGCATGCAAGTATTTATAAAAATATCTAAGCAGGTTGGTGTTTGTAGACCAACAACTGTTGTCAGGCAGCTGTCTACTGCTATAGTGTTATTTCATGAGTCATGTGGGAAGGTTTAGAAATGCACAGTAGATAAGTACTAGACTTGCAGTGTAGGGCTTCTGTAGTGTAGGACCATGACTGAAAATGGGCTCTTGTTTTTATCCCTCACACTATTAATCCACAAGGTGGAAATACAATTACTCTCCAGTGTTGTAAGACATGTCAAAAGCTTCACAAGCCTATGCAGTGATCATCTTTTTTGCAGTCTGGGGTATGCGTGCAGGTCATAAGTCCTTTACTAGCTCTCTGTGAAAGATCCCTGCAGTGAGTACTGCTGGGAGGAAGGCAAGGAGGGAGACTTCAGAGGTTTAAGCTGCAGGATATGAATAGCAAAATAAATAGTTGGAGTCAGCAAGATACAGTTACCACAATAGCTATTTAAAATAATATCTAATTTAAATAGACATTCATGGTTTCAAATCTTCTAATGTATTTTTAAAAATGTACCTGCACCAGAATATGGACAATTCAATATATAAAATTCAAAGGTAGATAAAGAGCTAAGGATATTGATTAAAGTATGAACCAGAATACTATTCCTGTTCTTTTTGGTTTGTTTGCTTGTATTTTTTTGGTGGTGTTGGTGTTTTTTTCGGTTGGTATGTGTAGTGGGTTTACGTGGCAAGGTTTTGGTAGCAGGGGGCCATAGGGGTGGCTTCTGTGAGAAGGATCCAGAAGCTTCCCCATGTTTGGTAAGGGCCCCACTGCTGACCAGAGCTGAGCCAGTAAGTGATGTTGTTTTGCACCTCTGTGAGAGCAGATTTAAGACAGGGAGAAAAACAAAAACCAAAACAAACAAAAAAATGCTGCTCCACACAGCAGCTGGGAGAGTGAGAGGAGTGAGGAACAGCCTTGCAGGCGCCAAGGTCAGTGAAGAAGGAGGGGGAGAGGTGCTCCAGGCGCCGGAGCAGAAGTCCCCTGCGGCCTGTGGTGAGGACCATGGTGAAGCAGGCTGTCCCCCTGCAGCCCATGGAGTACCACAGTGGAGCAGGGTTCCACGCTGCAGCCCGTGGAGGGGACCATGGTGGAGCAGGTGGACCTGCACCGACGGAGACTGCGGCCTGTGGAAGACCCCTGCTGGAGCAGATTCCAGGCCAGAGCTGCAGCCCGTGGAGAGGAGACCACGCAGGAGCAGGTGACCTGGCAGGAGCTGCTGCCCGTGGGGGACCCAGGTTGGAGCAGTTTGCTCCTGGGGGATGGACCCCATGGTACAGACCCAGATCTGGAGCAGTTCTTGAAGAGCTGCTGCCTGTGGGAAGCCCACGCTGGATCAGTTCAGCAAGGACTGCATCCCGTGGGAGGGACCCCACAGCACAGGGGACGAGAGTGACCGAGAAGGAGCGGCAGAGAAGAAGCGCTATAGACTGACCATAGCCCCCATTCCCCCGTTCCCCTGTGCCACCTGGGGGGAGGAGGTAGAAGAGGGTGGATGGGGGGGAAGGTGCTTTTGGTTTCTTTCCTTTGTTTCTCACTTCTCTAGCTTGTTAGTAATAGGTAATAAATCTTACTGTCTCTCTATGCTGAGTCTGTTTTGCCCATCACGATAATTACTGTGCGATGTCCTTATCCTTATCTCAACCCTTGAGCCCTTTTCATCGTATTTTCTCCTCCTTCCTCTTTGAGGAGGGGGACAGAGAGAGCGGTTGTGGTGGAGCTTGGCCTGAGTAAAACCACCACAGTTGGTTGGTTAGTTGTTTCTTTGGGAGGTGGTGTGCGTGTGTGTGTTTTGTTTGGTTGTTTGTTCTTAATTTTTTTATCTGTAGCTACAAGGGGCCCTTTCCGAGGGCCCAGTTGAAGCCCCCACACAATCCCTTAAGCTTTCTCTGTCCTTTTTGCTCTAAGAACCTTGAAGTTCCCTTGTCACTCCTCCAGCTGTACCACAGCTCACAGCTCTTCTCATTCCAGAAATCCTATCAACTGGTATGTCTAACTCCAGATACTCATCCCCAGATAAGAGCTTCCCCAGACTTCCTAGTGTGTGCCAGACTGCATGCTCTTTGCTCCAATGGTACTTTCAGAGCCCTTTCAGAGCACCATCCAACTCCAAATCCCCTCAGTTCTTCCAGTCTCATGCCCCAAATACCCTTCTGCCCAAAGCCTGAAACGTCCCTCCTCTTCCACCCCAGGATCTCCCCTCTCTCTTCCGTTGTAAGGACTCCCACACCCTAACCTCCTGGATGGATGTTCTGGTCTACACCTCTGGACCCATCACCTTTGCTTGCACCATCTGCTGACATCCACACCCACTGCCATGGGCTGCCAAGCCTGGCTGAGCCCACCTCTCCTCTGTCACAGCATCTCCTCTCTGATGCTCTCATAGGGATTTCTAAAATCTAGATGCAGGCTGCAGTTACCAGAAATGTGCTTTAATAGGACAAAAAGAACAGAAAAAAAAAATAAGATCTATTTCAGGAAACATAGGTGTAGTGAAACCCTCTTTCCTCACTCTTACTCTGCAGTTAGATCTGGTACTTCTCTTTTGATAGGATTTGCAAAATAAAACCTGAGAAAATGGACATGTAAATTTTGCTGTTGTTGTTGTTGATCTCTGTTTGGCAGAGAGAGTAACCCCAAAGATA
Source organism: Oxyura jamaicensis (assembly GCF_011077185.1). Lineage (NCBI taxonomy): Eukaryota > Metazoa > Chordata > Aves > Anseriformes > Anatidae > Oxyura > Oxyura jamaicensis. The sequence continues at coordinate 120,878,451 of NC_048894.1, read as the reverse complement.
TCATTCCTAAGAGACCAAGATCCAAAACACAGAATTGGAGGTTATTTGATCATCTTTGTAAATAATTACAGTACCATTCACTGAGTGCCCTTAAGCCAAGTTGCCTGCTGACAGAGTGCTGCATCAGCACAATTTTCTCTTGTTTTAAGACTCTTGTGCAAAGAGTCTTAAAAATCATAATGGGTTGAATATAAAGCAGAGTACAAAACAAAGTCACTACCAATTCTTGATAACACACAGTCACTTTGCCCCAAACTCAGATTTTTTTTCCTTTCCATTCCCACTGGAAGTGTTGCCTCCATGGTGCTCATCTGTTCTTCCTCTAACAGACAGCAGAGTGTTGCTTCATTTCCACTGAAGCATTTTTTTTCACCATTGAGGTTTCTCATTGCAATCAAAATGCAGAAGGCTATTTTATTAATCACTTTATTAGCCCTGTTTTCACCTTTGAAAAAGACACTTCATTCTCCTCCATTTATAACGCATTAATTCTTACAAGACATTGTGAAAAGACAGCTAAAGGTCAACTCTCTTTATTAATCCATGTTTTTGATGATAAAGTAGCTGTGTGAGGAGGCACAAAGACAACCTGTAACAAAATTATGCAAGGTGCCTCATTTAGACTTTTACTTATTGAAAAACTCCTTGTTCTAGTACAGGAACGTGTGTTTCCTTGTAAGTTGTACCTTTGCCTCCCAGCCTCACACTGCTCTCAGTGTTCAAGAGGTGAACAAAAAACTGGGTACAAGGGAACATACAGCAGTAAAAATACCTTGTGAGTTTGAAAAGCTACAGAGCGGAGCCAGGCAGTAGGAGCCCCTTGCTTTGCAGCCAAACAAAGCTTTAAACAACAGAATGAAACATGGTGGAAATCTGGTCTGAACTATTGCTTAGCAAAAGCCACTAAATTTTGGCCAAGTGATTGCTGCAAACTGCCCCATAAATCCAGCTGGGGATAGCACACATCTTTAGGAAAGCTGTCAAGCCTTCAGTTGCACAGCTTAGAGGGCAGAGGATCTACTGCACTCCTGGATAAGTTGCTCTTGTAGTTGATAGCACACATCACTAAGTAGAGACCTATTTTCTTGTTTGAACTGGTCTTTCAACAGCTACAGTAAGGGTTCTCTAATATCACTGTAAGAGTTTTCTGAATTTATGGTCTCCAAATCAAACTGTGCCCATTTTGCAAGAGACAAGCCTTTTCTTTCTTTCCTTTTTTTTTTTTTCTTTTTTTTTTTTTTTTCCTCCAGCTAAAGCCTGGGAGTACCAATAACACCAGACTTTTCCCTTTTCATTCATCCCCATTTCAAGTGAGTTCAGAAGTGTGCAATGGCCCTGAAATCAAGCTTGCCACATCCACGCTGGCTTGATTCTGCAGTGCCAGTGGAAGAAAATAACATAGCACTTCAGCCTCAGTGTAAGACTTGTTACTCTGATTTAAAGAAGAATATATTTATTTTGTTTGTGTGTGTGTGTTTTTGTTGCTGTTGTTGTTTTAAACAGCAATGCCATAGAAAACATTTAGCTATGGTCTTGAAAAGGAGGGAAGAGTTGGTGTTGTTCACAGTACCTCAGTGCAATAGATGTTATGCATTTGGCAGAGAGAGCTTGCACCTCTCCCTCCATCTCTTCTCTCTCCTCCCTCCAACCTAGACATCCTGTTGCCATCACAACCATATCCAATGCAGCTGTCTCTTCTGCCAGGCCAGCAGCAGCATCCAGATCACAAGTGGGCCTTGCAAGGGAGAGAGTGTGTATGCAAGCCTCTTATGCTGTGCTGATACAGAATCAGCAATGGCAATTGATCTTGTGATTTTCAAAGATAGACTTAAAGCCCAAGCTGCTGCTCCTGTGATACTGTATTTAAACATTCGCTTTCATTAAAACGGGAAAAAAAAGATTCCAGCCCTCATGGCAGCAGACTAAAGCTTAAAGATATTAACTGGATGCACCTTAGGGACTCAAAACCTACAATGCAAACGCAAAGAAAGAGATTTAAATTTTCTGTTTGTACTTAAATGTCTTTTAAAATAAAGAAGAAGAAGAAACATTATTGTGACACTAGGGAGATAAAAGAGAGGAGGGATGCGGGCTTTTTCTTCCTTTTTTTTTTTTTTTTTTTTCCCAAGGAGGAGGACTGCAGCAGTGCTGTGGAGCAGCCGCCCTGACCATCTCTTGCCCACCTGGAGCAGACCACATTCTGTGAGGTTTCTGTGTGCTACGCAAGGAGAGGCAGGTGGTACACAGCAGCAGCAGCAGGTTTTTGGATGAAATTCTTTCCTTTTTGAGTCCTGTAGTTTGTGCAGAACTCCTGCAGAGAAGATGAAAAGAGCTGGGAAAGACAACACAATTTTCTGCCAGAGCATTGCTGGGGACTTCAGGGACTTTTGCTTTCCCTTTGCTGTGGGCACACCCCTGGACAATGGAGCAATAGTGCCAAAGTCCAGTCTTCATCTCATGATCACAGTCACTGCTTCATATGGCCCGAGGAGATGGGTGTAGGAAAGGCTCTGTGGCTGCTCTCTGTCTGCCCTTCCTGTCAGCAGCACTCAGTCCAGCATGAAAGGAGAATGAGACCTTCAGCTGGGCAGCCCCTGCCCCCAGCCACCTGGCCTGGACCATCAACCCACCAGACCTTCACTTGTCCTCTGCGAAAGAGGCCACCAGGATAGCAACTGTGCCATTCAGGAGCAGGTGATGACTCAGTGGGAAGGACTGAATGCTCTGTGCCTTTCATCCACCAAGCTCTGCCGTGGTTACGCTTAGATAAGCATAGGGAGAAATACAATCAGCTTTCCACAAAACTTCAGAATTTACTACATTTTTAGTAGCATCTTGTTTGCTTGAATATGTTTATTTTTATCCTTCAGGCAAATATTTCTGCCTCCTGTGAACCTTTTATGTAAATCAGCAGAGGCATTTGGCAAGCCATATCAAAACTGCAGCTTTACATATCGCTGAAGCGGAAAATAAATGGAAATAATTACTGATGCTTCCAAGTACAGATTTGTTTCAAAATGAAACGTAGCTCAAAGGGGGTGGGCTGCATATATCTAATGATTTCCTGTTAGCTTACACAGCATTGGCTCAGACATTTTAATTTCATTCTGGTCTGTGCTTTTTCCCCTTTATTAGAGAGGTCAGGGAGAGATGTTGGTGGTTTGTTTGATCATTTTGAGCATATTGAGCAGAATCAGATCTTTACTTACTTAGTAAGCCCAGGAGATGATATTTGCAAATCCCTCCCTCATGCTGGAAATTGGAAATTAACTGGGGTTTGAAGTAAAATGGTATACACTGTAGTGCCAATAACATCACTAAGATGCCACTGGCTGAGCAAATTGTAGTTTTTATATTATGGACTTGATCAATATGTGCAGGCGTCAATACTAATCTGTTTTCAAGTATTTCAGTATAAGCCAGTAATGCATGTCCTGACACTGATGAGTTGCATTGACAAGAGGAGAACCAAGTTCCGCAGTGCCAAAGGCTGCTCCTGAGCCATGGCTGCAGTCTACTGTCCTGACATTAGTTGCATCCCAGGAGGAAATATAGGAGCACTCCCTAGTGTCTTTGGACTCCTGAAAACCAAATGTTTTTTAACTGTTACCATGACAATACTTGAAGGAAACACTCTAGACAGATGGAAATTTTGCTGCTTCTAGAGCAGAAGAAAGCCATGCAATCCAGACCAAAGATCCATCTGGTCCTGTGTTCTCTCTCTAGACCAGCTGCCCAGGGAAGAGGAGGAACTGGTAGGCATCTCTTCACCCATTATACCCTCAGCCTCCAGTTATTCTCAACATTTACAGCCGGATGTGATTTCTCTCCTTAGTCACCCTCACCTGACTTCTCTCTGTTTAACTTGTCCAGTGTCCTCTTGAAGTCATGTGGCATCCACATATCCTTCAAGACAAGGGCTTTCAGGTCTACAGACCACAGCAAGAAGAACTGCCTCTTTCTGTTTTTTACATAACTGATTCAGCCCACAGGCGACAGCTGTTCTTCCAGGTACCAAAGGTGGTGGAAAATCTAGAAACATCATTTAGCCTCTGCTATTTAAAGCCTGGGGACATGGGGCTTGTTACTATGGAGCCTCTCATCAGTACCTACCATGTCCTCCTCAAGCTAACGGTGCACATGCTATGCAGTCATATAAGCTTGTGCAGGTTAGGAGTGTGTACACAAAACAGCACTGTGCAAAGCATTTGCAGGGAAACCATGCAGCAGTACTATACTACTTCTGGGAGGACAGTATCAAGAAAAGTGGCACTAGAAAGATGGTTGCAAAATTGGCTTTTTGGCATCCTGAGACAGGTAAGGTTTGTTTTTTAAATCACAGAATCACAGAATTATTAAGGTTGGAAAAGACCTTCAAGATTGTCTGGGCCAACCATCCCCCCACCAGCAATGTCACCCCACTAAACCATGTCCCTAAGCACCAGGTCCAACCTTTCCTTGAACACCCCCAGGGACGTCGACTCCACCACCTCCCTGGGCAACCCGTTCCAGTGCCTGACTGCACTTTCTAAGAAATGTCTACTCATTTCCAACCTGAACCTCTCCTGGCACATCTTGAGGCCATTCCCTCCAGTCCTATCACTAATTATCTGTGAGAAGAGGCCGACCCCCAGCTCCCCACACCTTCCTTTCAGGTAGCTGTAGAGAGCAGTAAGGTCTCCCCTGAGCCTCCTCTTCTACAGACACAACCCCAGTTCCCTCAGCCGCTCCTCACAGGACTTGTGTTCCAGGCCCTTCACCAGCTTTGTAGCTCTTCTCTGGACACACTACAGGGCCTCGAAGTCCTAATCCATTTGTAGCCATCCTTAGAGGGCAAAGTGTTGTTCTGGTGCTCTTTTAGCCTTTCAGAGCAACAGTTTCCAGACTTCTATTCAATCCCCACTGTTAACATCAAGCCCACAGAGAGGGTGTTGACCATGAATTCTGGTTCAAAGCTTTGGTTTTGCCAGATCTAGATTTTAAATCCACTGTCAACAGTTGGGCCTCTGTGTGATTCACAACCCATTTGGAATTGCTAAAATTTCAGCAAATTGGGAAGCTCCAGTTATGGTTACCATTCCCTGCCTGCAGCTCAAAGGTATGAAAATATATAGACTGTTGTATTTCAAGGTCTAACTCCTTTGTTTAATTTTTCTGCATTTTTATTTTTGCTTTTGCTGCAAGGTGAAAATTAATGTTTTTGTTTTTGTTTTTGTTTTTGTTTTTGTTTTGAGCACTACTTCTATTGAACTCCTGCAGCATCTCAACATATGCTGACACAAGTCTGGAAAAGGTTATAGCTTGAAAAAAAGATCATTTCTCCTTCCCCTCCACACGTTAGAACTCTTTTAAATCTTCCTTCCCTAAAATATATTAGATGTTTTAAAATGGCATCTAAACTTGCTTGGTATAGATAGAAACTCTCTGAAAAGACTGTACACTGAAGCTCAGGCTGATATTATCTGAGAAGTGGCAGAACACCAAGGACATTGGAGATGTGGCAGAAAAAAAAAAAAGAAAAAAAGAAAAAAAAGAAAAAGGAAAAAGGAAATGTCATATGAATATCCTTCCAGTACTACCTCCTGACAGGAAGCTTATCAATGTTTGATGTGTTGCTGCTAAGCACATTTGCATAATTCTGATGCACAATATAAATTTGTATATAAATACATACATACGACGTTAACTGTGGAATGGGATGCATTTGGAATGGGAGAAATGCAGGGGAAACAGTGAGCTCAAGAATGAAAGGGCAGAGGGGTGATGAAAGAAAAAAATAAATAATTTTAAAGTTTCTGGTTCACAGCATTTAACATGTACAAACAATATTTTGAAATGTTTGAAGTATGCAAGATCTACTTCACATGCTACAACTGTTGAATACCAAAAAAATTAGAAGGGTTCAAAGTTTTCACCTGTGCCACATCTTCCATGGCTGTCCCCATGGCTGTGGTGGACAGGTTTCTCAAAAAGACACAGTGTACACAAAAATCTACAGATTTTTCACCTTTAGTGAAATGTTCCTGCCAAGAGTTATTCCAGGAGTTATTTTCTTTTAGCTTGTCAGCCAGCACAGATTCAAAGAGCTCTGACTTCAAAACAGCCTTCAAGGTCTGTGAGAGGTGGTATGAGGTTTTTGTGTGGGTTTGGACAAAACATCCCAAATATACACACTGAAGGAGACATTGATTTTTGCCTGTGGTTACTTAGCACTGCCACCTTAGTAGTGCTGGTGAGATATCTGGGGATTGGCTATGCTGAAATTCTTGATCACTTGCCCCTCTTCATGTCAGTGCCATGTATTTGTGGTTGTGTTTTCGGACTTGTCCAGGGCAATTTGTGGAGAGCCGGTATCTGAGATACTGATGCTGAGGGAAAACTGCAGCTGGACAAGCAACTACATACAGGTGTATTTAAATCAGGTATTTATTTTCAACAGTGTCTATACCCAAAAAAGCATTCTGTTATTAAAAGCAATTTTCTGAGAATCATGTTATAAAATAATAACGGAATTTGTATTATGTAAAATTTTCAATTAAAAAATCATCAGAATACTAATTTGAAAAATCTCCTGTAAGCACACAAGATATTTTTTTTTCCTTTTAGCCTCAACCTGGCATCTTCCAGATCTACTTACTGCATTATCCTCAAAGAAAAGAAACTCTACTCTAACACACACAAAAAATATTTGTTTATTTATTTTTCCACCTATACCCACACAAGTTTGGGCAATCCTTAGAATCAGATACCAAATAAATTTACCCAAGCTAATGGCAATATTCACCTATTTCATTACTTTAACAAACATACCTGAGTTAATTTCCTTACAATACCTTTGAAAACAAACAACCTCAAAATGGTGTAAGCAGTTGCAGTAAAATGCTTCAAACATTTGAATGAATTTTATCACCAATGGCAGGAATTTTCTAGTAAGGTTATTTTTCCTTCTCCAGCAATACTCTTCAGGCATAAGTTACATCTGGAACAGGGACAGACCTAAGTTATTTCCATTGTCTATTAACACAGATCAAAGGGAATTGATTTGCCTTCCTTATTCCACAAATAGGAGGCCTAGCCCTTTAAATGCTGTTGTTCCAGTTTTAGAGGAGAGAGGCTATAAAACAGGGGGGCTTCATTAAAATACCGTAGCTGGCACCTCTCAGAGGCACAGCAAAAGAATATTCACTGAGTAAGTAACACATTATAAATTATAATTGAGATTCAATTCTCCCAGGGAGAAGGGAAGGTAACTTGTCACTTGAAGTGTTGTGAGTTTCTGAAAATGGACTAGGAGTTTAGAGGGTATAATGATATCATTAAGAAATGCCCTTGCAAAGCAAGCAAAATTATACTATGCTGTTTCTTGAAAACCGCAGGAACTCTTTATTGTTCTGTCAGCAGCAGTTCAAAGAGCTCTGTGACCCCATTAACATTCACTCAGGCATGTATAACAAATTGGAGGGGTGAAGTTTCTTGAATAGTTAATTATATTTTGTGTGTTTGAATACCTATTGCTGCTAGCCATGTAGGCTCAGTGTCACAAATGCACACCTTGCACACCTGGTTTCCCTCACAGCTTTATTTATCTTTTAATACTTAGAAGAGAAAGCAATATCAAAGGTGGAGAAAGGGCAGGGAGGAAGGGAAGTAGCAAAAAGCTAGATAAGGGTCAGCTGCTCTGATGACCAGGGTTGAGCTGTTCTAGGACTTGCAGTAGTTCTGCTTTTAGCAGATTTTTTTTTATGACCAGAAGACCCTTCAAACCCACTTATCCATGGTAGGGGCTGGGTAGGAATATTTGGGATGTTATACTATAAGCTTAAGCTAGAATCTCACAGAGAACATCAAGAAGCAGCTCTTCTGGCCAAGTTATTCTGTGTGAAAAGTTGTGGGTTTCTCATTTAAAAAAAAAAAAAAAAGAAAAGAAAAAAGAAAGAAAAGGTAGACTTTTCATAGAAAAGCTTAATTTCAGAAATTCAGCATCTCAACAGAACCACAGGTAGGCTGTTTTGTCAGCCTTAGTGCTTTGTCAGCCCAGTTGTTGAAGAGGCTCTTTCACACGTGATGCCAAATGGCTACAGTCTCCATGCTGCGGTGACTGTTGACTTAAGCAAGGACAGTAGCCAGCAGAAAAAAAATGAATTTTTTAGTCATTACCTATTTGGATTTGAGGAAATATTTTCTCTTTTCAGTTTAAATTGTTCAGAATTTGCTTGCAAATACAAAGGATTAATTTTCTTTTACATGATAAAATTAACTTTTTTTTCAGAGAGAGAGAACTAGGATAGGAGATATTCTGTCTAATGTTAGCACAAAGCCTACTCACATTGATTAATTAAGTCCAAATATTATCTGTACCAATTCATTAATTTCAGTCACAGTAGAGATTCAGGAATCCTTATCTCTTTAGGACTTTCCACTCACAGCTGTCCTCACACTTAGAAATAAGTTTGATAAATATCAAAAGATATGACAAAGGAAAAGACTATCACAAGGAGGCAAATGCTGTGTGTGTTATACTCAGGCGTTATTTCCTGAGAGACTCTTTAATTCAGGTTTTCTCTTTTTGCTAATGAAGCCAGATAAAATTAGGATTGTCAGTGGCCCTCTTCATTAAACTTCTCTCAGATGTTAGAGTAGGACCATTTGTAACTGCTGCAGAGACGTACGTGTGTGAACATTCCCACTAACTCAAAAGAAACAATCTGATCTGAACATTGAGAATATGCACTACTGATCACTCTTCTACTTAGTCAAAACTGCTTCTAAATAATCTTGAAAAATAGAAGAATTTTTATATATTTGTACATTAACCTATAAGCCTTGACAAGCTTCAATTCTATTTTCAGTCCTGCTGTTATCCTTTGTAATTCTTAAACAGTGATAAAGTATTTTGCTCATCACGTATATATTCATGCTTCTGCCTCACTTCTGGAAAAAAAAAAAAAAAGGTAGTTTGACATTCTAGATGTATCTGCTATTTGAAAAATATTTGCTTTGCATATTTTCATTGCATGTAGATTAGAGTACATCAGAAAGCCTCTTCTAAAATGGAAATGATTTTTATTACATTTCAGCCATGCTTTAAACTGGTTCTACTGCAAAAGGTTAAAAATAGTGGGAGTGTGCTCAGAGTTAAAAGCAGAATACACATTCAGATTATATAGTATGTGTCTAACATAAGGGATGCAAAAAATATCCTGAAAGAGTTGTAGGAAGGTTTGAATTACAGCACAGTACAGCTGCTGGAGGAATTTGCTCTGAAATGCTTTTTTTTTTCTTTTTTCCTCAAAAATTATCAATTTGTCAAAATCAAAGCTCGGCAGAGGGCAAGGGGTAGGGAGGAGGGAAGAAGGAAGTAGGGCGTCTCAATGAATTTTTCATTCTGTGTTTTCATCTGTTCCTTGGAATGTTGTAGTGTTTGAGATGTTTCAGTTTGACATTTTTGAATCAAGGAACCCCTGCTATTCAGGAATGTTTGTTTCAAGTGTGAAGCTCTACACAGTGAAGAAGAGAAAAATGTTCAAGAACAAACTAGATTCAAGATTACTAGACAAAAAGTTCCAATCAACACACAGAATTTCGAAAAATTGCTCAGATAATGAGAGGTTTTTTCACCAAGCCTGGAAAACTTGTTTGAAATTTATTTCTGCCAAAGTGTAGTAGGGGTGGAATTAAAGTCTCCGTAAAGGCAATGGGAAAAGTGCCATTCACATCAGTTGGAACTTCACCTCGGGCTCATTGAAAATATTGTGGTTTCTTCTGGCCATATGCATAGCTAATACTGAGGACTTCATAGGTGTTTTTATGTTGTTGTTTTTTGTTTGTTTGTTTGTTTAGGAGCGATATTAATAATAGAACAAGCTTTAAAATGAGTTGTTATGTGTAGTAGAAAAGTTCTGGTTTTCTGCACACAATGAGAAAACAAGCAGACAAATGTTGCTCAGAATCATTGCCTTTCTAGGCTTAGTAAAGAATTAACAGAAGTTTAAAATGTTCCTGCCTGCAGCAATTTGTTACCAAACTTGCACGAAAAATTATTACTTTCCCTAGAGCAGTATAATGGAAACAGTGAACATGAAGTCACAGAATCAGAATCACAGAATAGTCTAGGTTGGAAGAGACCTCCAAGATCACTGAGTCCAACCTCTGACCTAATGCTAACAAATCCTCCACTAAACCATATCCCTAAGCTCTACATCTAAACATCTTTTAAAGACCTCCAGGGATGGTGACTCAACCACTTCCCTGGGTAGCCTATTCCAGTGACTAACAACCCTTTCAGTAAAGAATTTTTTTCCTAATATCCAACCTAAACCACCCCTCGCACAATTTTAGCCCATTCCCCCTTGTCCTGTCACCAAGCACATGGGAAAATAGACCAACCCCCACCTCGCTACAGCCTCCTTTTAGGTACCTGTAGAGTGTGATAAGGTCGCCCCTGAGCCTCCTCTTCTCTGGGATAAATAGTCCCAGCTTCCTCAGCCGCTCCTCGTAAGACTTGTTCTCCAGACCCTTCACCAGCTTCGTAGCCCTTCTCTGGACTCGCTCAAGCACCTCCATGTCCTTCTTGTAGTGAGGGGCCCAAAACTGAACGCAGTACTCGAGGTGTGGCCTTACCAGAGCTGAGTACAGGGGGACAATCACTTCCCTGGACCTGCTGGCCACACTGGTTCTTATACAAGCCAGGATGCTGTTGGCCTTCTTGGCCTCCTGAGCACACTGCTGGCTCATATTCAGCCGACTGTCAACCACTACTCCCAGGTCCTTCTCTGCCAGGCAGCTTTCTAACCACTCACCTCCCAGCCTGTAGCTCTGTTTGGGGTTGTTGTGCCCCAGGTGCAGGACCCGGCACTTGGCCTTGTTCAACTTCATACAGTTAGCCTCGGCCCATCGGTCCAGCCTATCCAGGTCTTCCTGCAGAGCCTTCCTACCCTCAAGCAGATCGACACATGCATCTAACTTGGTGTCGTCTGCAAACTTGCTGAGGGTGCACTCAATCCCCTCATCCAGATCATCAATGAAGTTGTTAAAGAGGACTGGTCCCAGTACCGAGCCCTGGGGGACACCACTAGTGACCGGCCTCCACCTGGATTTGACTCCATTCACCACAACTCTCTGGGCCCGGCCATCCAGCCAGCTCTTAACCCAACGAAGTGTACGCCAGTCCAAGCCATGAGCAGCCAGTTTCCTGAGGAGAATGCTGTGGGGAATGGTGTCAAATGCCTTACTGAAGTCAAGGTAGACCACATCCACAGCCTTTCCCTCATCCACTAAGCGTGTCACCTTGTCATAGAAGGAGATCAGGTTCATCAAGCAGGGCCTGCCCTTCATAAACCCATGCTGACTAGGCCTGATCGCCTGCTTGCCCTTCAAGTGCCGCATGATGATGCTCAAGATAATCTGCTCCACGAGCTTCCCTGGCACTGAAGTCAGACTGACAGGCCTGTAGTTCCCCGGGTCTATCCTCCAGCCCTTCTTGTAGATGGGAATCACGTTTGCTAGCCGCCAGTCAAGTGGGACCTCCCCCGATAGCCAGGACTGCCGATAAATGAAGGAAAGTGGCTTGGCCAACTCTTCTGCCAGTTCTCTCAATACTGTTGGGTGGATCCCATCCGGCCCCATCGACGTGCATACATCCAAATGCTGTAGCAGGTCGCCAACCATTTCCTAGTGGATTGTGGGGGCCACATTCTGCTCCTCATTCCCTTCCACCAGCTCAGGCTACTGGGTATCCAGAGAACAACTGGTTTTGCTGCTATAGACTGAGGCAAAGAAGGCGTTAAGCACCTCAGCTTTTTCCTCATCTCTGGTAACTAAGTTTCCCCCTACATCCAGTAAAGGGTGAAGAGTCTCCTTAGTCCTCCTTTTTGTACTGATATATTTATAAAAACATTTTTTGTTGTCTTTAACAGCAGTAGCCAGATTGAGCTCCAGATGAGCTTTGGCCTTTCTGATTTTGTCCCTGCACTGCCTTGCAGCATCCTTGTAGTCCCCCTGAGTGGGGCCCGCCCTCTTTTCCAAAGATTATAAACCCTCTTTTTTCTCCTAAGCTCGAGCCACAACTCTCTGTTCAGCCAGGCCGGTCTTCTTCCACGCCGGCTCGTCTTTGGGCACGTGGGGACAGACCGCTCCTGAGCCATTAAGATTTCTTTCTTGAAGAGCGCCCAGCCTTCCTGGGCTCCTCTGCCCTTCAGAACCACCTCCCAAGAGACTCTGCCAACCAGTGTCCTGAACAGCTCAAAGTCAGCCCTCCGCAAGTCCAAGATAGTGATCTTACTGGTCCCCTTCCTGACTTCGCCAAGTATCGAGAACTCTACCATTTCGTGGTCACTCTGCCTGAGAGTCCTGGTGTGAGCCCTCCCTGCAGCTGTGTGAGCTGAGCCTCTGGCTCTTGCAGGGCAGCAGCCAGGGACTGATGGCTGTTCCCACTGATGCAGCACATCCCAAAGGGATGTGATAAAAAGGGAACTGGGAGCAGGATGGGTAAGGGCACAACTGATCTTACACAGCTGCACCTGTTTCCCAGGGATCATGGATTTCAGTCCTATAGCTGACAGTGAGAACCCAGCATGAATCCTCACCTAGAAAGAGCCAAGTCCTTACCTACCTGATCTCACTGGATAACTCATGCTACGTATCACAGTTTGCAGCCATGCTGTCACTTCATCTCTTGCTCTGGCTTCCTTTGCTCCCCGTTTCCCTGCTCACATGTACCTCCAATACAACTCCATGTCTCATAAAAAACAGTACCCATTCCACCACTGTTCACACTTAGCTCTCATTTAAATGTCACCACTCCTATATATTATTTTTGTCCTAGTGCAACCCATTTTATATTTAAAACAACGCCAATAAAACACCACCCAGCGTAATGTTTATTTGTCATAACAAGGAGGTATCTGCAGTTGGCACTCTCCTCAGGAAGCTTTCATTCAGGTTCCATGCTAAAAAGGGGTTGCAAAAGAAGTAAACAGTTGTCACAGATGCATCACTCCTAAGGTTCTATGAAATTAATGAGGGGAGGTATAATGTAAAGTAATACAAGTAAATTTCTCTACTTCCACATTTTATAAAAGCAAAAACATTCAAGAAACATATATGACCAAGATTCAAGGTCTAATATGAGCTATATGCATATGTCGATGGGAAGTTTTGGGGTATGACTAACGACAGCTCTAGCTGCTTGTTTACTGGCTACAACTGATTTTGATTTTAAGCAGACTTATTGCAATATGTAATACTGCAAACTTTTCTGTCTCCTTGTCAGTGCTGAGTGTTTGCCTCCTGTCTCATTCTTATCACCAACTCCATGAGACCTTTATTAAATGTAATAACTGGCATTAAAAAAGACTTTCCATTTAACATATCCATCCTCTCGGGCTGTCCCCATTGCAGCTTATCCTCACCCACAGCCAAAAGCCCGAAAGCCTCCAACTGGCAAACATGGCTGTGCTGATCAGTTCTACTAAGCAGTTAATTCCAATTTTCAAGTGGCAAATGTGCATCTACAGCCCACTGTGCTTTTCTTGTTCCTTGTTCCTGTCAACTCCCCAGAGATGGTAAGCACACAATGAGCACAGGCCTTCTCTCACAGAGTACAGTCTGTTTATCTACCTTTATTTTATATATAATGAGTCAATCCCTTTTCTCGTCTCCTAAAATTTCAAAGCCATCCTCACTGACAGCTCAGAGAGTACTCACTCTACATATCAGAACAGCTGTTGAAGGCAGATAGCATGAGCATTTCTGGAATGATTCAAGCTGACCTTGTTTCAATGGCTACTAAGTGCTCATCATTAGCTGTGACTTCGTGCTTAGCAGTTCAGCAAAGGGCTCTAACATGAAGCTCATTCTAATTGGGAAAAAAAAGCAAGTAGAGAGTGGATTTTGAAACTTATGAGAAATCATTTAATGAAAAAAAAAAAGTATATTTTATGTGCTTGTATTACAAATGGTTTCATCCAATTATCTGTGCAAATATGCAGACATTTCATACACATAGTGGATTTAAAATCAATAAATTTTCTTTGCTTCAGATGTTTGGGAAGCAAAGAATCCCACTTCATCTTATAGCATCTGTTAAATTCTAATCTGTAGGCATTTTGCAGATGATGAACTTCATTAGATCTTGGCATTGTCTTTTCAGAAACAGCTCAGTGATTCTTACTGGGAGGAGTACACTGTTTTCTTCACATAGCGTATTTATCTTCCTTTGTAGGTAAAACCACATTTATATAGGCAATCTTGAATTTTTGGCAGGGACTCTAGAGATGTCTGGGAAGCTACAACATGCATTTTGGACATACAAGCACAGTATGATTATGGCATGGAAAAATCCTGCTCTTATATTTTGAAGAAATTGTCTGCCCTTGGTAGGCCACTACTCAAGAAACACTTGTTTATCTGCTAGGGTCCAGTCTAGAAAATCCCTTTTCCCTCCATTTTCCCTCTCCTAGGAAAGATAATGACAAGGCTTTTGTACAAAATCCAAAATGTAAAGATTTCCATATTTTTTTTACAAGTCTTTAAAGCCTGAATATAAAAAAAAATAAAAAATAAAACTAGTGTTCCTTGATGTATCTTTCTAACAGGGGAAGGCAAAAGAGGGCTGATTCTCAGCTCCATAAATCAGCATTACTTCACAGATGTACACAGAGCCCCGAGTTACACCGCTGAGACACTGGTCTCAGCTACCTGTTGATTTTTGTCTTTCAGATTTTCAGCCTGAAAGACTGGGGAGAAGCAGAACTAATGAATGGGTTATGTTTGAGTCTGCATTTAGTCTCTCAGAGATACTGTTTTATAGTCTATGTTGATTTTTACACTAGATGCTAGGATTCTGGGGCCCCCAGAACAAGAAGGATGTTGAGGTGTTGGAGTGCATCCAGAGGAGGGCCACAAAGATGATCAGAGGGCCGAAGTACCTCTCCTGTGAAGAAAGGCTGAGAGAGCTGGAGATGTTCAGCCTGAAGAAGAGAGAGCTCCAGATGACTTCCTTGTGGCTTTTCAGTACTTAAAGAGGGCTTATAAATACATCTAGAGCAACTTTTTGCTCAATCAGATAATGACAGGACAAGGGGAGGATGGTTTTAAACTAAAAGAGGGGAGATTTAGATTAAAGGTTAGGAAGGATTTCTTCACTCTGAAGGTGGTGAGGCACTGGAACAGGTTGTCTGTAGAGGCTGCGGATTTCCCATCCCTGGAGATGTTCAAGGCCAGGTTAGATGAGGCCCTGAGCAACCTGATTGAGTGGGTGGCGTCTCTGCCTATGGGAGGAGGTTTGGAACTAGATGATATTTAAGGTCCCTTCCAACCCAAACCATTCTATGAGTTTTTATTTGTCCTTGTCCAGGCTAACATATACATGTCCACATGTAGTTTAACTTGCCCATCTTCTATTACTGAGGATTTGAGCTGCTCTGCCTTTGGTAGGCAATGTCAGAGAGCTCTGCATCTTTCCGTTAATACAGATATAGATACCTGAGGAGACATAACAACATCATAGGTTTATAGTATAGACAAACTTCTCCCTACACTACACATGGAAAGGCTGAGATAGAGTAATTTTTTAGAGTGTTCTGCAGTTTGTTATGATGTAGATTCTCACTCTAAGCTTTCAGATAACAGCAGTACTATGTTCAGAGACTATAGCTGTATCTTACACTTACTATGAAAGGCCTCTCATAGCCTGCCTCTTTCACATGGTTCTTAAAGAATTCAGCTGGAAGTACTAAGGCCAGCTATGAGGTCACACACTATTTTTCAGAGTATAAATATGTATAAGCATGGACAGAAGAGTCAGTTCTTTGCTCCAGGGTCTGGGTGGGTGAAGGAGAGACCAAGCTTCCAGGGCAGAGGGTCTGGCAAGATCTCCAGATGCATGAGCATAGCCTGGGCTTTGTTCAGGTTCCCTGTTAGACCATATCAAAGATATGGTCATACATATTAACCCAGGCTGTAGCGATCTGAAATACTATTCCATAATCTCAGAAAGGTTTCAACTTTAAATAAGCAGTAACTGATAACAAATAAGAAATAATTCAAGAGCTTCTTGCCACTCATAATGAAATGGAATATTAAATATTCTGAATTTCCAGATGGAAATCATTGAAACAAACATATTTCCAGATATTTTTTCAGAAATTTTTTGAGGCAAGCATATTTTGAAATAAACATATTTCAACATAATTTTCCATTTTGAAAAAAAATAACATTGTTCTAGGAAAAAAATACTTTCACTAGAAAAGTTTTATTAGCTCTAAAATTTAGAAAAACAATTCAACAAGCAAACAAATTACACCTCTGTCATGAGATTGGTCTATATTTTTTTTTCCTGTAAGTACTACTTTCAATCTGCATTTTAACATATTTTGTATTTTATCCCTTCCTTCTGAAGCACAACATGAAAAATATTTGATTGTAGAAGATAGTGTCAAGTGACAAGTAATCTGCTGCTATAATTTAGCTGACGATCTCAATCTCATATAATCACAGTAGGAGGAAATAAAAAAAATCTTAACTTAAAAAAAGATAATTATAGCTTATATTAAAGATAAAAAAAAAAAAAGCTTTATAAAATTCTAATGTCCAATAATGTCCAAACAAATGTGCTAGCTTGATTATCTGACTTGATGTCTGCATCAGTGATATTCTGGACAAATGAAACTTAAACATTAATTTTCTGAGAGAAGCTTATTGTCCTGGTTTCAGTTAGGACAGAGTTATTTTTCCTCCTAGTAGCTGGTAGGGTGCTATGTTTTGGATTAGGATGAGAAGAGTGCTGATAACATGCTGATGTTTTAATTGCTGCAGAGCAATGCTTACACTAAGCCAAGGACTTTCCACCTTCTCTCTCTGTCCTGCCAGTGGGCAGGCTGGGGGTGCAGCTGGGAGGGGACAGACTCAAAACATGTTGTAAATTTCTGTAGATATAACATGCTAGCATTAGTAGGGGTATTCCATACCATCTGACGTCATGCTGAACAATATTTAGGGGTGGCTAGCCGGGGTGGGGGGCCGGCTGCTTGGGGTTGGGCTGGACATCGGTCAGCAGGTGGTGAACAATTGCACTGTGCATCACTTGTTTGTACATATTATTTTTATTGTTATTACTACTTTCTATCTTAATAAACTGTCTTTATCTCAACCCACAGGCTTCACTTTCCCATTTCTCTCCCCCATCCCAGAGAGGGAGGGGGGAGGGTGAGGGAATGGCTGTGTGGTGTTTAGCTGCCAGCCGGGCTAAACCACAACACTTATATAATTTTTTCCTTATTTATATTTTTTTTTCAGAATTTTATCAGTACCAATATCTGATTAATGTGTACAAGCATCATCTTATTTCCTTTCATCTCTCTCTCCTTTCAGAAATACCAGTATCCAATTTTCACTAGATGATTACAAACTGAAGATAGTTTAAAAAAAAAAAAAAAAAAAAAGCTTTAATAGATCTCCTAATGGATGCTGATTGTCATAGCTTCAGTCATGTTATTATCAATGAAAATTTGGGGAAAAGTCCTCTTTGCTGATCTTGGTTGTTCCTTGTTGATCATTCTATTATCTGCAATGATTGTTAAATTTTAATCAAAGCACTATTGAACATGGGGATAAAGATCACTCTTGCAGTCAGTCATCATTGTCACAAAGTAGATACATTTTTTTTTTTTTTTTAAGAGTCATTGTCTTGGCATGTATTATAACAGTTGCATGTTACAGAAAATAAATAAATAAATAAAAAGACCAGGATATAAACATTCATTTTACTTGTTTCAGTAGGATGAGTCAGCCATGAGGCACATTAGCCTTTTTTTTAGGCCGTATTAGGTACACTGGAGTGCAAACTGACCTTAATTTATGAATCCAGCTTGCTGGTTTGTGCTGTAAGCTACTCAGCTGGGTCTTGGTGGCTCATGGACTTCTGACTTTGTTTTCATCAAAGGTGAGATCACAGCTTGTGCTGAATGTTTTGAAAATTTTGGGCTATTTCTGGATGCGGTCAGAGAACTTGCTGCATTTCAACTCTGAGAACTAGCTGAGGGATTACTATCTGGATATGTGTTTACACAAGCTGTAGTATGTAATACTGGTGTTGGAAAAGGTAGAAGAAAGAGTGTTTCTCTATAGTCATTGATAGGAGCACCCTACAATCACAAGTCCTATCTGGGGACAAAACAACTGCATCCTCTAAGCAAAAACATACCAGCATTTAGGAAAAAAAGTCTGGGCTTCACTGCACATCCAGGCTATACTCAGTGTAACACTTAGAGTTCAGCCCTACTTCTCCTGTTTATTAGAGGTCTTCAAACCAGTGGTCAGTAGCAAATATACTGCATAGGAAAGGATTGTAGTGACCATGTTCTACTTGTTTTATCGGTTTCATGATTGCAGCATGCGTTTCTTGGCTTGGCTTTTTAGACTCTTATACTCCTAATTTGTTGTACAAAATGCTGAAAGATCAGTCTCTTAAGTCACAGTTAAATTTTATATACAATGATAGGATAATTACAAGACCAGCATGATAACTTCACAGATGAAAAGAACAGAGGGGAGAAATATGCTGTGAAGGGAAAAGCTGTTCACATGAAAAGAATAAGGATCAGCATTCAAAATTCATCAAGTTATTTGCAAAATATATTGATTTCTCTTTCTCCCCCTTTATGTCCACATGATCAACTTCTCTTTAACGTGTTAAAATTCAAAAGACCATTAAGGTCCAGGAAGGAGTATGTGTGAGCTCAAAGCATACAGTAGCAATTGCCTAGTGATAAAAGAGCAGAGCTCATTAATCAGAGATGGCTTAGGCACTGAGAACACATTTGTCCTTGCACTGCTGTGGCATAATGAGGATTGCCATACTGTACAAATATATACTTAGCATCTGAAAAACTGTTGTTTAAAGTAGAGACACTAAGCTACTTTTAGGTCATTAAATAACATAACTGAGAAACAGAATAGGTGCCCTGTTGGGTTATAACGAACTAGCTTGTGTGGTGAAGCATATACAGAAATTCAGACAGAATTAAGAGTAGTATTGAGCAAGAAGTGCTTCCAGGCCAAGTGGTGATATAACTAATATTTCATCTTCCTGAGCATTTACAGACTTGTAAAGAGAGTTATTTTCCTTCCAACCACTTCAGTAGAATTTTGTAAGATATTATGGCCCAAAATTTTGTCATAGAAAGGACAAGGATGGTCATGTAGTCTGGCTGTCTGAGCATCTGTACATGCGAAACGACATAGCACTGAGAAATAACAAGGAACTAAAACAACCTTGATCTGTTCCAGACATCATCACCTCATGAGAGCAGCACCTGACCACTCTGCTTTCAATGACCTCCAATGAAACTCTTATTGTGATTCTTCTTTTCGGCATGTAGGTCTCACCTGCATTTCAACTACATTTTAAGTAAATTCTACATTAGTATAGTGTCAGCTCTTTTCAAATAACAATAAAACAAAGTCATACTGAAGGTACTTCAATACCAGCCATGAGATCCAAAAATATAATGAAATAAAATGAAATAAAATTCCATTGCTTGCTATATCTGTGTTTTATAAGCATGAATGACTAGCTTCCAAATTTTGTAAATTGAAGTGCAGCATTCACAACTCCTACAACTAGCCAGGGAGTTAGCAAAGTCTGGGACTCATCTCAGTTTGTACTTTTTAGACAATTATATTTCTGCTTAACATGCAGAAGATGACAGTAGTATGACTTTAAATAAGAAGTGAAATACCCAAACACCACCAGAAAAAAAGGCAACTTCCTTCAATTGTCCAGCACAGGATGTTGGACTAATGACATAATTGCAAGATCAACTTTGGTACTTCCACCTGGTACTTCCAGAAACATAGTGTTGCCAAAACTGCAAATAAGCTAGGGGCTCTCTCGAAGTAAACTCCTTCTGGGGATGATGAAGAAACACCTATGAACAGGGACAGTAGAAGAAACTAGGGTTGGAAGGTATAGCTATCTTTTCCACTCCTCCAAACTGGGGCTGCCATGAGGTGGACATGTCCCCTCACTGCCATGCAGCAGAGAGACAACCTGACAGTGCCATGGCCAGAAATCTGATGGGATAAAGACTGGACTGGCCTCTTACTGGAGAGGTGAGAGTGAAACAGACTGGACAGGTACAAAAACACCTTGCTGACAGTTTATTTCTTTATGAATTTTATTTGTCTTTCTCCTCCTTCTGCATGGAGACTCTTTTTAAACCACAGAATGTGACTCTGCAAAGAAAGCCAGATGAAGTGATATCAGCCGCAGGAGAAGATAAGGTATTATCCTTATCTTCTAGGGACTAATTGCACAGCTTGACTTCCTAATTTGTTAGGATAGCTGAAAATTCCCCACAAAGGAGAACAAAGGATTAGATTTACTGGCAGATTTTTCTACCTCATTTTTTAATAATAATATAAAGTAGAGACAACCATGATCTAATTATAGGTAATTTGTTAGTCAAAAAATTAGTTGGACAAATTGTTCTTTCTAGTATATGAATTAAAGTTAAAATATGCACACCAGGGAAGATTATTTCTGAGGTATTTATGACTGCAGGATTCCTGCAAAGGACTACAAATAAAATGGAAGCACAATCATTTATAAAATCTTGTCTTTTACATATGCAGCTACGTGATGTGGTCCTTAAACTACCTGGTCTAAGATTGAGGTCAGCCCTCCTTCAAGCAGGGTGTTGGATGGGATGACCTTCAGAGGTCCTCCCAAAAGGTTGAAGTTCACCCTGAGCACCACATCCTGTGCTCATCTTCAGGTTGTTCCATCAGGCCCCAGTTACTTTCCCCTCACTTTCCACCTCTCCTGAAACAGCACATGGTTTTAGCTTGCTTCTATTTAGCTCAGGAGCTGTACAGACCCTGACTGGTCTGAACCATAATGTGACAGGATTCTGTGTGACAAATCTAAGTGGTCAGAATGAGGACACAACAGGGAGCCTGTCCTCCCTCTCCCTCATTTCCCTCCGACTCAAATGCATCCACACAGACAATACGACAGCACACTTCCATCTGCTAAGGGAACCGTTCTCTTCTCCTGCCACCCCCTCTCTGCATGCAGTTGTGCCTGCATGTGGACTGCATGCTCCAGGAGGCAGATGCTGCTGGATTTTAATCCCCCTGATTCCTCTGATGGATTAAACCTCAAATCTCTAAACGTCTTTCTTAATGCTGCAGTAAGTAATGCACATATTGGTTACAGTGATTTCCAGATGAAATAAAAGCAAAAGACAGCAAAAATGAAATATCTAAATAATAATCTAGGCTGAAAGTGAATCAGACACAAAAAGGTTCTGGATTATTTTCTCCTACCACCTCTGCACCCTGCCCAGTGCCTGCTGAGGCATGGATCACTGGCTGTAGTAACGAAAGATGCAGGCACGTTACCCACCACCTACCTGCAACCCTTCAATGGCCAGTTTAAGGATAGATGGCGTAAGTTTAGAGGCTTGCTTGAAGGAGAAGTTGCTCCAATCTATAATTAGAATGAAGCCATTTATCTGAAGCTCCTGATCTTCGATGAGCACTTCCAAGGACAGTAGGATAGCCCGAAGGATATCTATGAAGGAGTTCCTAAAGACAAAGAATTAAAAAAAAAAAAAAAAAAGAAAAAAATCAATGGTTGCAGTTATCTTCAAACCTCAAGATACACAGCTTTGCTGTGGATAGGGTATGTGCAGGGGACAGGGATTTATTCTAGGGGAATTCTTTTTGAAAATAGAGTTATTTCAGAGCCGTCACTAAAGTGCTCTGTCTCCAAAACTCACATTCCCCTGCTTGATGTGATAAGTCCTGTTCACTGGTGAATAAAATAAACCCTGAATTAAATCTTTCTGATCCTTCTGGCATACCTTACAATAGATTTTAGCTAAGCTACTTTGGGAAAATATTTGTCTGTGGCAAAATGAAATGGATTCAGGCTATCAATTTAAATCCCTGCTCCTTTGGAAATACTCTACCTGTTTTTTTGTTAGCTTTTATTCTTTTCACTATAAAGAGGAAAATAAAAACAAGAAGTAAGTCAGTACAATTTTAATATAAATGGTATGGTTACAAATAGACTGCCTGGTTTCCTGCTTGAGTGGAGGGAATGATCCAAGGCTTTGCACAACAAAGATTTTCTGTTGCCTTATTTCTGAGAGCTAAATGCAACATGGAAAATAACTGCATCCACTCAAAATGGAAACTCTTTATTAATTAGCAGCTACCAAAAGGCTGGCTGCAAGGCTTCTCAGCTCTGGGAGAATAATTAGAAACCTCCAAGGTCAAAAAGGAGATAGCAAGTGATAGAAGAAAATATTGAGGTGCTTTCTTGAAAGTGTCTACTGAGAAGCCTCGGAGGTCTCTTCTTCCATCTTAGGCATTTTGCAAAGGTGCAAGTTGGCAACTTTAGTAACTAATTCCATATTTACACCTGGGTAAACTGAATCAGGCACTTTTGTCATCTCTCCTTCTCACTGAGATGATTTACAAACAGTTTCTTTCAGAGAGCAACAAGCAAGGAAAGCCTCAAAAAGTGCAGCTTTACCATATCTAAAATGAAATCATAACACACTGTTTCATCTCTGCTTAATTCTCAAATTTTGAGATGAGGCCTGAAAACTGAAACTATTATAGGGAAGTCTCACACCATGTTCTCCCACAGAGATTTTCATTTAATACTTTTCTGCACTTTTCTTTCTTTATTTTTTTTTTTAAAAAAAAACATCTGAGCCTCCAGGAGAGTTTTTTTTCCAAATCCTGCCTGAGAAAAAAGCTATATGTAGTCAAAACAAACTTCTCCACCATCAAGACCTCTACCCCTGAACAGCAACACATTATAATTTCTATTGGAGGTAAATGCTGTTTTTTTTTTTTTTTTTTTTTTTTTTTGG
>NC_048894.1:120801901-120855459 GCF_011077185.1 Oxyura jamaicensis | reverse complement strand
TTTTTTTTTTTTTTTTTTTTTTTTTTTTTTGTGTGCGTTTTTTTTGTTTGTTTGTTTGTTTGTTTGTTTTTCTTACTCTTTCTTTTTTTCTCTCAACAAGTTTTGAGTGAAAATGTGCATTCCATTTCTAAAGGCATGTTCTGTTGAAAAAGATGTTTCTGAACTCTGACTTTCTGTATAAATTAGAAGCTTCTCCAAAGTATAATTGCTGAGGCAACTTGCAATATATAGAGGGCTCAAAGATATTTAACTTTGTTGGTGCCCAAGTACAACCCCGAACCTTTTCAAACAGCATGGAGAAGCTGTGCTAGACAGGCAAACTGAACATAAGGTGAAAGCATACCAATTGAATTGATAACTGTCATTTATTTTTAGTCTAAATTCACTTCAAAAAAATGTGACATACTTATTGCCCAACTGAAGTGGGTGATGACTTTCAGGCAGCAGCTTCAAAATACTGTGCTTTCTGTGACAAGAAAAGCAATTCGCCCTCCACTAAATTTATGTCACCTTATTCTACCCCTGCATCCCTTTTCAGGTAGGTCTACCTTCCTACCGGTCCCAAGGAAGCACTCAGAGGTGTGCAGTGGCTACAGAAGTGTCCTCACACACATATCAGCCTTCTCCACTCTCGTTGGTGTCAACACAGAATGATGTCATCATTCATGGACTTTCACGGGCTTTATGGCTAGACTGGGGAAGATGGACTAATCCGGCTCAATTTAACTCCACATTTGCAAATATTAAAATAAACCAAATACTTGTTATTACTGAGGGTGTGAAAATAAGTTCATACTGCAATCAGAAATGGTTTCATCCTTCATTTGTGCAAAGGAGTTTTCTTAATAAATATTCAGTCTCATATTCATGACCCTTCTACCTCTGATGCTTTTAAAGGCTGCATAAAGATTTTAGCAAAGGAGTATGGAAATGGTGCATAAAATGCATATTTGTGTGATCCACTTGAACTCTAAATAACAACAAAATATTTGACTGAGCAAAATCTTCCTCTTAGACACTGCAGTTAGGAATTCCAATTTTTGTTTAGATGTCTACATAAATTACTGGGTCATCAAGCAACTACTTACCTGTACTTCCCTGTACTTTCAGTGGAGAAACTGGGAGATACAGCACCCAGTTTCCTTAGCATGCAAATAATCAGTCTGTCTCCTGCCTAGATCCCTGTCTGCCTCCCTATATTTGCAGTTTTAAGACATGGTGTATGAAATAGACTCAAAGTCAACACAAATACTTTTTTTTTTTTTTTTTCTTTTTTTTTTTTTTCAGATGAATTCAAAGAGACATGGAAATGGCACAGAAGTCCTCCAGGTGGGCTGCTTGCAAGACCACTGTTTTGTGAATGCAGGGACTGGATAAAAATCAGAGTGCCACTTGAGGCCCTCTGTTCCCTAATCTCGAGGCTTTGAGACAAGTCATTCAGCTGTGTGACTGATTTGCATCCAAATCATTTTCTGTGCATGAACACAGAACCACTTTCTATTAGTCCATCTCTTTTGTTCCTTTGCTTAATGTTCCCTTCTCCAACTTCTCTCCCCCAGTCCAGTTTAACTCTCTCACTAAAAATAAAATAAAATAAAATAAAATAAAAGGGAAATAAATTACTATTGCACAAAAGGAAATGTGTAAAGTGCTGTAAAGATTCAGCATGAAGCCTGCTGAAGTGAGCCACTAATGAGTTACAAAAGAGTTGCACATGCCCCTGAATGACAAAAGGGAGAAAAGAGGAAAATGGCATATCTGCCTTGGCTGAATGGGAAGGTATCACAAAAGAGGCTCTTCAAATATCCTTTGGAATATGGGAAGTTAGCCCAACAGAAGCTAGCAAGGGTAAGGCCCAATAACGTAAAACAAAAAGGAAAATGGTTTAGATGAGGGATTTGGTGGAGAGATTAGCCAAAGGCATAACATGAAAATAAATAAGAAGAAATTACTTAATTATAAGAGGCATAAGCAGGCTGTGAGAGAATCAAAAGGCTCAGTGGAGTACCAGGGTGCAATGGGAACAATTAAAGGGGATAAAGACATTGCAGGGAAATTAAATGATCTATTTGCATGTCTCTGCCACCAGCCATTTTGAAGAGATACCTGGAAAATAAAGGTGAGGGACTGCTGGAAAATAAGTCAAAAAAGACACACTGCAAGAAATGTCTGAGAAGACAGCATTAGTAAAGGTTTTTGACATTAGCCTCTCTAAAGAGTTCAGCACAGGCTCTGTTTTAAGCATGCTAGTTAAGATAATTGGATTATTCAGATGGTTAAAAGTATAAACGTACAGAACTACTGGCAGCTGAAGCCACTGAGATTGCCTGGTAGTAAGCAAAACAAACTGCCACTAAAAATCCTGTGTGTCCCACAAGGCTAACAAAGCTAACAAAGTTTGGACCAGTGTCATTATTTTGTCAGTTGAAGACAACTTGGCTTGATGGCCCTAACTGAGTATGCAGTATAAGCCTCTCCCCTGTAATACTTAACTCAAAATTCTTAAAAGCTGACTTAATTAAACGTAAATGTAGATTAAAGGGATTTCTTTACTTGTTACAGACTGGCTTGGGATACCAAATCAATGAATTTATCACATTTTAAATGTAACAAAGGAGTGAACTTGTTACACCATCATAGTTAACATAAGCTAACAAAAGACAAAGTAGTACAAAACTATTTTCATGAGTCTGCTGAACACCTAAGAGGAGAAGACGGTGTAGTATAGCTCACAAATATGCTATGGCTGAGAATAACAGAATAGCATTTATCATGCTGCAAAAATGGCATAGATACAAATCAGGTAAGAGACCTCATCTTGCTTTGTTCCCTCCCCACACAATAAATCACCAACGGAGAGCAGAAATGTATGCCTAGCTTCTAGTCACAGGAGGAACTAGCACTATCCTGCTAGGAGTACACCTACTGGGAGTAAAATGCAAAAGATGAATTGGAAAGAAGAAGGACCAGAAAAACCTGTCCAGGTTACCCCAAATTATCTGAAATAATCACAGCTGAAGATGCTGTAAGGAAACTTTTAAAAAGGGAAACATGAAAAACACCATAGATCAATGCTGTTGAAGGAGGGAGAACCTAAAAAGGAATATTTTGAATTTTGAAAACTTTGAATTGCTCCCACACATGGCCAAAATGTAGTATTCACACAAAAAAAAAGAACTTGGAATTCAGTCAGTGTTGTTCTTTGAAGCCAATTTATGCATTGATTCATGAAGGTATTTATTCCAGCAGATTAAGTTCTCTTTTTTTTGCTCATGAACTATAGAAGTTGGAAGCTTTAGCTTCCAACGATGTGTTCTCAGAAAATATGTTTTTTTTGTTTGTTTTTCTACTTACGTATTTAATAATTTTAAAACTTAATTCAGAAAATCACTGGAAGTTGCTGACATACAAACAAGAACTTGGGGGATCATTTCTCCATTCAAACTGCAGTTCATGAATAGATGCCCTACCTCCCTGGCAGCGGAGAGAGAGGGCAGTCAGTCCAACCACTGCGGGACCTGATCTTTACATGAGATGGCCCTTTGGTGAGGAAAGGCCCTGTGTATGTACTGTACAGGACTTGGGGCAGAATAACAAGGGGGATAACTGCAAAATGAAGAATCATGAATAAATGTAATGACTCACTTAACTAATCCTACACCAGAGAAGATGAACAGCTGAACAGAGGAGCTCACAGCTGACTCATGTGCTGAAAAGTGCTTGTTTGTCTCATCTGAGATGTGAATAGTGTGTATGTGCACAGAAATTAGCAGGACTTGTCTAAAATTCACAAAGCAAATGGGTTACATTCACAGCAAATGTTCACAACAAATATTTTGACCAGCCATTGTGTAACGTTCTTTGTAGAACAACTCAAAGCTATTTGAAGTCATTATCTGCAAAAATGTGAATATTTCACCAGCACACAGACTGGAGAAATTCTTACTCTACAATATGAGATTTTTTTTCTTGTTTTGTAGGGCACAAACCCTTTATTTATTACGTCAAAGTTAAGTTATGGATTTTTTTTTTTTTTGGTAAAAGCAGAACATGAACATAAAACAACTAGTATGTAAAATACAAGTTGCATCACTGCTCTAAATTATTCTTCTGTCACATCTGGTGTAGTTATCTTAGGGTGTTCTAGTGTTTCAGCTTCAGACAGGCATCTATCTCTTCTCTTCTGTAAGGAAAAGATAGCAAGCTTTACCCCACAGCATCTGTGTAAGGATAAAAATAAAATTCCTAAGTAACTTTACATCCAAGATGTAAAGATGTAAAGACTGGATAGATAAGTGTAGTGCCTTTGGTTCTGCCTTCCCCCGTCTTTGGAAGTGTTTAGTCCACTGGGTGCAAAGAATGAAGTAGGTTAAGATGAGATCTGAGCTGTGTTTAACAGCGTTAGAAATTCACTGTTTAGCTTATAACTGAATGGAGGCCAGTCATCCACAGATATCTGGCTGGCTTTGAATTCCTCCTTGGAGTGAGCTGCCTGCCTCTGCCATTGCCAGTGAAGGGGAAATGGGCCAGCCTGCAGAAAGAAACTGCATCAGTTTATTCTTTTCTCATCTGAAAATTGCCTCTCTAAGGCTTTCTTAAAGATATAAAAATATTCATCGTGTTACATTTCTGCCTGAGGTATTTCTATATACAAGTATTATGATTTATTTTTTTGCCTACACTTTCTACTTCAGTTGAACTCCATAGCAACCAATAGCCCCTGAATTACATGCTCTGCATTCAAGTCTGTGTTACGATTCTCCTCCTACATACCCTCATTCATATTGTTGGCACACTTATCAGATAAATTCTTTCTTCCTGATCTTAATGCAACTGTGCAAGGACCCTTTCTTATGTGTATCTTGGCTGAGAAACAGGGACCGTCACAGTCCCCGTACCTAGGGAGGGAGAGTGCAAATGATGGAGCTCTGTGGAACCCTGATGGGACCAGCTTCCACCAAAGAGACCTACATGGGGAAACCGGCAAGTGACATCTGATCTTCTCTTTGCCTGCCAAAAAAACAGGCAGTATGTTATGATATTGTGGAAATTTTAAATTTTCCTATACTACTACCCCTAAATGCAACCAATAAAACAATACTACATAACAACTACAGTAATATGAGAGGATGGTGCCACATACAGTTTTCCCTATGGGGAACATGGGAAGATAGGTAAAGAGTGCATTCAAGCATCAGCACATGCAAGCAGGACATGGTGGTTTTAGGTTAGTGGTCTCCACTTTTAGGAATCTAGGAGATGACAGGTGGGAATAGACTGATGGTTAAAGCTCAGGATACTGTTTCAGAGAGGTAGCGTTTAATCTACTATTCTGGTTTTACCAATATTGTGAGGATACTGTCTCTTCAAAGCACAACTGCAGTAATCATGAAGCAGGAAGAATGCTGGTACATGAATAGCTTATGGTTAGTAGCATTAGGATTGATAACTTCTGTTTTATTTTATTCTGTGTGATTGCATAGCCTTTTCTTATAGCCTCTTGGCACTGCAATACATTCTTGAATCACACTAAGATGTTTGCTCAATTTCTTGCATCATTGCGTTCCACAAGTTAATTTTTCATTACAGAAAGAGAAAGGATTTACTTTTGAACATTATGAAGCTACTGCCTAATCGCAGAAAGCAATTATACAGCTCCTTTGTTCTATTATTATAAGAAGGTACAACCAGCATTACTGATTAGGTCTCCCTTGACTCAAGTTTTCTCTATACAATTGCATTCTTCTACCTATATTTCTACTGTTTCTTCAACATCTTTCCATTTTAAATAGCCCTGGAAATTTTGCTCCCTCCTAATGTGATTACCTCACTCATTCATAACTTTAATGAATTCCTTTTGAGGGGCACTTACATTTTTACAGCCCCTTGTTTTGAGATAATTCAATGTAAATTAAATTCACTATTCAAGGTGAGTTTGGAATATCAGCATACATAAAAGAATATGTTATATTTTCCTGTTTATTCTCTGTCTCCTTCTTAATGCAGCCTAACATCTTATTAACTTTTCTGATTGGCACTGCACAGTAAGTACACTTCTTAATTGTGCTGTCCATAATGACTTGATGTTTTTTTTTTTTTTAAAAGGTTAAAAGTAACTGAAAACCCAGAAGAAACAGCATATAGATTAGAGAGGATGAAGGATCTGCATACAAGATGTGGCCACATAATAAAGTACATGTTCTTGCACTGCACTTATACATTTTTGTATAATAAATTCAGCTTTTCTAGGTCATTCCAGAAATTTTCACAGTCTTGCTAATCTTTATTAACCAATACCATTTTCCGTTAATTTTTTGTCACTTCACCACTTACCTATATCTGACAAAATTATTATTGCAGGGCATTATGGTAACATAGTTTTGACACTTACAAAACCTATTCCCTGCCTGAAATTTCAAGGCCACTTTTATGTGCAAGGCAAGAACTCACCTGTATGTTTACTAAGATTCCTGAAAACATTTTTAAACTACATTTCACTAAAAGATTTTTGATTAGCTAAGTAAAAGGTGTGTTTACATACTTTACCTCAGACAACTCTAATAAAATTATCTAATTGGCCCTTTGGTTGCAAACAATCATTCTTACAACAGATCTCAATGAAGACTAGATCAAACAGTAAAGTTAAAATCAAATAACTCTGCTCACCAGTGCATACATTCTGAAAACACTGATTTCAGAATTACAAAGGTCATACTATTGCTTATGCATATTCAAACAGTGCTCAGTTATTTGTGGAGCACTCATCAATTCAGAAAGCTTTGCAAAATGTAGCAGAATGCCTGAAAGTTTGCTCAGAAACCTGCTTTTCTCTGTGCATTGAAAAGCTTTAGCTATGCAGCTAAGAAGCAAACTCCTTCTGCATGCTTGAAATTACAACTAAAGAACTTTTAGCTGGTAATCACAAGTTAACAATGAACCCAAAATGTACGCACCAAGTCGCCTCTCTCCTTCTAGCACTTAACCTGAAATTGCTATGAAACCTAAGGCGAAATCTGGTCCATCTACGTGTCATGTCAGATCTTTACAGACACAGGTAGTATAGTATTGTTGTAATAGGTCAAAAATGACCTAGGAAAGCAGCTCATGTTTGGAAAAATGTTCTGTTGATGGGTCTCTTTTTAATTATTTATGGGATTATAGAAGGTGTGTTTGATTCCACAGGACAAAATAATCAGCAGAAATCACGGGAAAAAAAGTGAAAAATTGAGTTCGGATGGTTAGGAGCAGACTGCATCTGGCTGAAGAAAGGACGACCTATCCAGTAGGAAGAGCAGAGCTGTCCTGATCATGGTGAATAGCCAGTTAACTGAGAATAAGTTATGGGTACAGCCTTGTTTGTGAAATTTCAGACACTCACTATGTGTGAAGGCGACAGTCATGCAGTACTATGGCCCTAACAAATGCATAGCATGAAGAAAAAGCAAAATAGAGCATCCCACTGGAATTTTTAAAATAAGCGTGACATGCTTCTTGGTTTGTGTGAAATGACTGCACACACAGAGACAAACTGTTGCAGATCCTGCAGCAGCAGCACATCTAGAAATGGTTCACATGAAGATGGTGGGATATGGCTCATGGTTCTTTGATAAGAAGATCATGGGACATAAATGTATATCTCCACAGAAAGATTTATAAAGTAGTTTTGGTATCACCAGGTGGTATAATAGAGAACCACAGGGGGCATGTTTTATTCTTCCTTTCAGGAGGAATGAAAGTGAAAAGTAGAGCAGGTGTGAGCAGTAAGCAGCACCACCACCAGTGAAAGCGAAGAAATAATTAGCAAAGAAAACAATTAGAAACATCATTTCCAGACTTAACAACTTTTTTTTCCAGTAAAAATAACATTTTATATATCATAATATAGAGGATGACATAAAGAAATGAGGTTGCGAAAGAGCTTGTAGAAGCTCAGTGGTTCCTATGCCTGTCTGGCAAGAGCACATCAAGGTTTTGCTAGAACAGCAAGAACAGACTGATGAAGCCATGTGAGACATCATCATCAAGGGAAAATAATCAAAGCTGAACCTCTTCTATAGGTTCAGAGAAATATCAAGACATGAGAAGAAGAGGTAGTGAAGAGTAGAAACACAAGCATATCTTAGTAAACACCTAAAATGGCTGTTAAACCAGGCAAGTAAGTAGATACCTATACAAACCCAGGCAGTGAAAGGGGCAGACATTAAAAATATGTACAAAAGAGATGTCAGTCACAAAAATGATTATAAATGATTTTAGTTTGAGCTCCTCAGGGCCAATAAAAGACAGACATGAAAATATTCTAATAATTTCTTATAAGAAAATGAAAAGATGTGTCAAGAACTATATATCAAAGAGGTTTCCCACTGGAACAATAGACAACTTTGATATAGCTGACGAGGTGGAGGAACCTGATATTATTGTTGCAGGAATGATCACTGGGGAACTCAAAACAGATGCTATAAAGATTCATAAGACAGCAGTCTAGAAAAAAAAAAAAAAAAAACAACAAAAAAAAACCTGCATATCTCCTCAAAAATAAGGGGAAAAAAAAAGGAAGAAAATCTCCTATAGGGTTAGTGGTTCCACTGAGCAGGGGAGAAGGTCCTGGGGGGGGGGGGGGCAGGAGGGGGAGGGAGAGGAGGAGGGGGGAGGGTAGAAAGAAAAAAAGAACCTTTGTAGATTTATAGGCTGTGAAAAGTATATGGGATCATGATGCTGCCAGCCACAAAGAAACTTCTTTACACAGTTATGCTGGAAAGGGTATACAGTGCCATGAAGATCAAGAAAAATGAGCAGTTTTCACCCTAGCCACTTCGGAATGGATCCATATCTACTGGAAAAAGTGAAGAAATGAACCACCATTTCCTCCTACAACAGCATTTATTTTATTTTATTTTATTTTATTTTAAAGTCCAATGAAAATGTAAACAAGACATATCTGTAGAAGATTCCAAAACTTCAGACTTCACTAAATCTTTAACAAGGTATAAAATGTGATGCGATACAACCAAGAATGAAGAGAATGAAGAGTCTGGTTGAAGGTTACCAGTGGAATTGGAAAAAAAAATATATGTCTTCTTACTAACACTCTCTGGGTTTGCCACAGACTTTGTTGGGTATCAGACCTCCTGTGTAGAAAACTGCTGGCAGAAGTTTTTTGGGGGGAGATCTGGATTCCATTGGCACGACTTTTCAATATGACAACAAAAAAAATAGAAAACATAACCCAAATGAATCTTATAACTAGCAAGTTTAAAACAAAGGTCATGGAAGACATCTGTCTGAATGATACACATTGTAGGAGAAAGTGTAGGAACTAATGTTGAATTTAATTATGTAGGTGGTAAGAATGATATGAATAACAACTGGTACTGTAATGACACCTGTGAGTGAAGTGATTGCTCCTTTTGAAGTGGAATTACAGAATACAGAATACAGAAATCAAATATATTCAGCATTATTCTGGGTATCTTTAATGGCCTTTTACTAAGGGTGTTTTGGTATCGTTGATAGTAATTCCTGTGGATTTTACTGTCACTATATAGAGTTATATTGGTAAGTGGAACAAAAAATCTTCAGGTCCAGAGAGAGCCACAACCACCTGCTGCTTTGCAAGAGAGGAAGTGAGCTTTCCTTGGGTGTACAAGATTTCTTTGACAAAATAGTTCTTTGGAAAGGTCTTTTCCAGGAGAAATTTTTCCAAAGCATCAACCAGAACAAATTAATGGGACTGATTCAGTCAATTTAGAAATACAACAGAGTTTAGACTGTCTTTCTCAAAGTAGATGAAACAATTAAGGAAAAAATAATTAAATTCCAGATTTCAGATTGAAAGTTAGTAGCTGTAAGGGTTAGATATTTTTTTTAAAATCCTGTGCAGGATCAACAGACAAAATAGGTTATAATTAATTTCTAAGTATGATTTCATATATCATAATGATAAAGGGAAAAACAAAGCATGTTTTAAAACTCAAACCAGTCCTTCATATTTTTTTTAGTACTTCATTTTGACAGAATGCTGTGGCTTTGCACATTATTCCCCTCCCCCCCCAACCCCCCCAAAAATAATAAAAACAGCAATCTACATGAAGCATTTAATCAATACCTTACATGATTTTTTAATCAGAATTTGAAATCTTAAATTTCACCAATAAACTCTACCTTTTAACCAACATGCTTTATTCTACCATCTAGCAGCAGGAGACTTTGTCCTGTGTGGAATGAGATGGATCCTTGTGTCACATATTGATAGATGCAGTGTGCAGTTACTGTTTAGTTTGAGAACACAAATAAAGCAGAAATAGGACTGTGGAGCTTTGTACTGGTATGTTAACCACTATACCTTAATGACGCAAGGAAGCCACCCTGGTAACCTGATGCCAGTCCAATTTTTTGGTATCTGCCAGCACTTCTCAGTAGGATACATATTAGTGTTGCAGGTGAAGTGTGGTCCTTGCCTTGGAATAGTAATGGGATACTGGCAGACTATCAAAATTTCTCAAGAATTGCCAGTGGAAAAAACAATATGAGTGATTTATAAAGTATTAAAATGCTGTTGAACTGAAACAGAGCTTCACAAAAATTGCAACATTAGGGATTCTGAAAGAAAAGTGTCATTAATTTCTTTCTACAGAAGTCATCAGCACCATCCCAAATTGCTCTAACCTCTGCACAATAAGGTACATGCGGACGTTTATTCTCTGTCTTCTGGTAACAACTTTTTTGGGGTGTGTTGCTTCTGGTGGAAATATCTGTGTTTTATGTTTCTTAACTGGAAAAGGTACATTGATGATGTAATGATTTATACTCTTCTGTTTGTATTGCTTTTCATTGTGAAGATTTTTTTCTTCACTTCTAATAAGAATTCTCACATACTCAATACAGGGAATTACTGAAGATATTTGGTTAAGGTGCTTCTTTACTCAGTTATATATAATTACTCATACAGCAACATATGTAACAAGTACAGAAAATAAATGACAGACATATTTTTTTTGTGTGTGATTTTGAACTCAATTCACACTGACGCCCTGCCAGGCTTCAATTTGGTATTTGTAGGAGGCCAGTGCTGGAACCAGGTAGCTAGAACAACCAAGATCTTTACTTCAAGTGTAAACAGTAATGATAACTGGAATAAAGATAGACTGCTGTAAGAGGATCAGCAGACATCTTCACAGCAAGTCTAGTAATATGGCTCTGAGGAAAAAGCCAAAAAGAAAATTTTGGTGTTAGAGGTAAATGTGAAAGTCTTGAACAAATAAATCATCCCATGTTCTATACTTCCTCTTGTTCTCTGAAAAAGAGTTGCATGCAGTACCAGCTTGTTTACAAAGAAACACCTGATTTTTTCATCTATTTCTTCTGATTAAAAACAGACTAACAAACAACAACAAAATAAACCTTTATAAAAATAGATAGTCACATTTAATCTTCCTTGAGACCTAACACATTCTAATCCTGATGTTAAGAAAGTCAGGATCTGAGTGTTGCTATTAACATATTCTATTCACTGGAATTGCTGCATTTTGAAGGCTTTTTTTTTTTTTTTTTTTTTTTTTTTTTTTTTTATGAACAAAGCCTGCTCTTCAGGAGATGGCACTGTAGATATTTTCACCATAACAGATAATTAGAAAATTTAATATATTGGAGCTGCAATTTAGTATTATGACAAAATTGCAGGGTTTTTTAATACTATGTTGTGTCCTTTTTTTTCTCTATTATTGTCTCCCACTTTACATTGCATTGAAAGGGGGAAATTAAACAGGGAGGATTCATTCCTATAAATCTAATCTTAGTCTGTAATACATTTGTTACAGTAGCAGAATCACCTCCCTCCTGACCTTGTCTCTGACCCATCCCCACAGCCCTGCCAGGCCACCCCGAGCCATGTCTGACTTCAATTCCCCTCACCAGATACAGTTCTGACTCTCATTCATGGGCCCAAGTCCCAGGCTCAGCTTAGGTATGCCCTGGGTCCTCCACTGCCCAGCTTCTGGCTGGGGTGGTGGCATGGGACAGGCTGCCAGGTCCTGTCCTGATCCCTTGGAGGCCACCATTGCTCCCAGCCCTCAGGGAACCCCCAGCCCCCTGGCACATTCTTCTTTATTTAGGGAAGGAAATCAGTGCTGCTTTTCTTCATTTTGATTTTCTAGGGACCCAACAGCAAATAAATAAATAAATAAATAAATAAATAAAATAAATCAAAAATTCATGTGTGAGACTGATTTGGTTGCTGGTGAGCACAAACATACCAGCATTAGTGCAGTGTGCTTTTAAACACATCATGCAATAAGCAGTCACCCAGCTCAACAGCCATGCTCCGGATTGACTGGGCAAGAGCTTTGATGCAGCTGCATTTAAAGTCTGTGCGTGTAACTGCCTACATTTTATTACATCTGGCAATTGTCTGTAGGTTACCTTCCTGCATTATATGTTAATACAACCTTTGCTATTCAAAGCCTGTCTCTACCTGGCTCTACTACAGTTGAATGAGACAGCACAAAAAAACCCTTAAAGTTCAAACCCACTCTATTTGGACAGTATTTTTGGTGCAGTACGTCCAAAATTATTCAAGAAGCATATTTAGGAAGATATTTCAGAACTTAGAGCCTAGACACTCAGTTCAGCTGTGCCAGATCCATTCCCCAGTATAGTTCACAGTAAAGATGAAGGAAGGTCTACAGTAATTAAATTTCCTTGTCTGTAGGGATGCAGCTGCTGATCAGCAGGGCCAGCAAAAGCTCTGAAGGCTCTCCTTGTGCTGTTCTCTTTGATGGCAGCCAACAGGCCAGTCGATGTGGTTCCTATATTGGCTGGAGCATTTCCTGCATGAACATGTAGCCAACACCATGGCTGCACTGAGAAGTTTCATGCAGCAGCCAAACTCATTTCATCAGAAATGCCCTCCCATGGAAAGTCTCAATAACTCCAGAAGTAAGACAGACATATGAAAGTCCCATTCTCACCCATCTGATCTGCATACCCCTCCCAACAGAGTGCTTACTCTCTGATACCTTCCTTAATTCTTAAAACTTCTTTTATTGGGGTCATGTCACCAAACTCCTATTGGAGGACTATTTCCAGATGAGCTACCTACCTAAAGAGTCTGTAATTTTCCACATCATAGCACAGCAATCTTTACACAAAAGTAAAATACCTCCATTATTTGGAGGTTTCAAACAGGTTCTAATCCAGATGCAACAGACCTTGGAGACAACTGGAGCTTTGTGACCATTATCCCCCTCGGTGTACAGTGAGTGGGAGGCACAGCTCTAGCACAGGAAGCAATGACACCGGAACACCATTAAACATCCACAGTACCAGAAACATCAAATTTCAAATACAATTGAGGCATAAAACACCCAGCATGTATTCAGAATCCCAGAAGAGAAAATTGCTTTTACACAACTTATTTTATATATAAGATAGACTGTTGGACTTTTAGATACTAGAGCTTACTGATATTATCTTTATGTTCTTACACTGCAAGATAGCTCAAAGCATCTTCAGAGTTTATCCTCTTCAGAGGCTTTTTCCTATGATAAATTAAACCTAGAAATAGGTTATAAAAAGTGAGCTGACAGCATCTCATATATGTCCTGCATTGTCACCATTAGTAGTCTTGTTTTGGCTCTGACCTACAGTAAAAAATCCAGTGATAAGGAGACCACAGTCTGACTCACTTACCCATTCAGGTCCTGAACTATTTTAATCATTGCAAAATGTTTCCTAATTTTCTGAATATTACTTAATTTGCTTTTGTTCTGTATTCCCATCCCCAAGGAAATGAGCAATAACTTGTCACTACCACTTTTTACTAAGGTAAACTTTTATTTATATAGGAAGGTTCTTATCCCATTTCTTCTCATTGTCTTCATCTTTTCTGACATTGTCCTTTTTTTCCAGACTTGTTGCTTTACTGCTTATTCCATGACTTAGCTCTGATTTGCCTGTTGTGCTAGTACTTAGGCTACAGGTCAGTTGAGGTGAGGAATAGTAAATATCTGTTGGTGTCCTGCAGACACCAACTAAAACAGTCTGGAGACACTGCTTTCTCAATGGTATTACTTTACTGTATTATTCCATTTGCAGACCATAATTTACCCCCAAATCCTTTTGTGCACAGTCAGTATTTTTTCCATTAATCAATCGTGGATACTTTATTTAACTTACCAAGAGGTAAGAAAGTCCCAGTAGAGCCAAATGTGTCAGCCACAACTAAACCAGTAATGACAGGTATGTCTAGTGTCACAGAAGGCTTGTTGGCCTTTAATATGGAGTCTACATCTCATATGCTTTTTTTTTTTTTTTTTTTTTTTTTTTTTTTTTTTTTTAAGTAAAACCAAAATTTTCATGAATCACTTTAAAACGAAACATACAAAATGTTCTCTGAAAGGAAGTGAATGTACATGTGCCTGTGTATGCACTTCAGCAGACAATGATAATAAGATGCTGGAAAAAGGAGAAATATTCATTGGCTGCACTACACACAGACTGCCACTTTCTCCAGACTTGCAAAGCTCTTTTATTACAACAGAACCGAAGGCTTTATCAGAGTGAAACTGAATTTAGACTGCAGTAGCCAGCTAAAAGTGGCTTACATGTAAATGAGAACCTAACAAATGGAATGATTTCCTACCATTTCTCCCTAGGTCAGAGTTTATTCCTCCTCCTTTTTTATCACAGTTTTCAAATGAATTTTCCAGTGCATTTGGAGGCAGGATTTTTCAGCAGCCTTTTTCTCATTCAATACAAATCACACTTCTGCTTTCATACTTACACAACAGAGGGGTAGGATTATCCCTGGGAAAACAAAGCAATGCATTCTCATTCAGAAACCTTGCAAAGCGAGAACAGCTTAGAGGATCACAGGTCCGAGATAACAGGGGAGGATAAGGGTGCCTTAGATAAGGTTATAGTGTTCTGGTGTGGACTTTCATGGTCAGAAAGACTTATACATAAGCAATGCAGTGTATTAACATACACCTCAGCGCTCTTACGGGGTACAGACACTGCATGTATCCTGTAGATTGATCTGTGCGTTATTTAACATACATGACTGGGATGGATCTGTGGCCAAGATAGCAGCTGCCCAGGTTGGTGTCCAAGAACCTTGATGAATTAGACAAGATCTCATTAATGCTCAGACAACATCCCTGGATACAGAGGGGGGTACATATGGGGGGTGCAGGCTCCAGGGTGGGGGCTGTTCAGCCAACCTGACTGCTCCTGCTTCTGTTCTTCTGCACTCTGGGGTTACTGAAGCTTGCTCCGGTGTCCCTCCACCTGCTGCTTAGCTATGCCTCTCACTTTAGACAATTGCAGGTTGAATTTGCTGTGGAAAGAAGCTGGAAT
The DNA here is from genome assembly GCF_011077185.1 of Oxyura jamaicensis. NCBI lineage: Eukaryota > Metazoa > Chordata > Aves > Anseriformes > Anatidae > Oxyura > Oxyura jamaicensis. The sequence goes on along the minus strand of NC_048894.1, from coordinate 120,840,105 downwards.
GGAGAAAAGAGTGAAAGGACTAGCACTGGCAAGGCAGCACGTTTCTTGTCACACCATTTAAGTGGCATTATGTTCATATATTTTTTTAACCTTTATTATTTCATTCATATCTAAAGGTGTAGTGGGTTTACATGGCAAGGTTTTGGTAGCAGGGGGCTGCAGGGGTGGTTTCTGTGAGAAGAGACTAGAAGCTGCCCCATGTTAGATAAGGGGCCTGCTGCTGGCCAGAGCCAAGCCAATGTTGTTTGTGCCTCTGTGACAGCAGATTTAACAAAGGGAAAAAATCTGCTGCACACAGCATCTGGGAGAGCAAGGAGGAAGAAGCAGCCCTGTAGTTCCCCAGGTGAGTGCAGCAGGAGGGCAGGAGGTGCTCCAGGCAGGCAGCAGCAGTTCCCCTGTCAGCCTGTGGAGAGGCCCCTGGTGGAGCAGGCTGTCCCCCTGCAGCCCATGGGTCCCACATGGAGCAGATCTCCACGCTGCAGCCCGTGGAGGAGCCCCCGGTGGAGCAGGTGGATGTGGCCTGGAGGAGGCTGCGGCCCATGAAGAGCCCCCGCAGGAGCAGGCCCCGGGCCGGAGCTGCAGCCCGTGGAGAGGAGCCCACGCAGGAGCAGGAGGTCTCCTCAGAGAACTGAGAATTCTCCCTCAGAGAATACAGAATTTATTTCCTCTACTGACATGGTATAAATCCAGAGGAGCTGAAATTATGGCTTTGCGGAAGGGAACACAGGGCTGTCTATGGGAAGGATCAAGGAAGGTGCGAGAATGGCTTGTAACTGGAAGTCAATGAAGAAAACCATAGTGGTCCAAAAAGGTTAAAAATGTATTGAGCTTCCTGCTTTGTTTGTTTGTTTGTTTGTTTGTTTTGTCCTGTTTAGTTTCAGCTGTCTGTCTTGTAACATACATAACAGCATGAGAATTTTTCTATTAGATCAGATCAAAGGTCCCTCTGGCCCCAGATCCTCATTGTGGCAGAGGCCAGCAGCAGGTCCCTGACAAGGGGTTTGACACACTTTGCAGGCTGGCAAGGTTAAAATAGAAAAGGTATTGATTTGCCTCTGACAAGAAAATATTACTTCTTATGTATATTGATGTCTTAATTTCAAAAATATACTAGTCCTTTCACTTGTCATCACTGAATTTTTTCCAAGGACATTAAGGAAACATTTTTCATTGCATGCTTGACTCCTATTTCATAAAATCAAATTAATGTTAAATTCAGAGGAAAAACATTTAAAATAAATAGGCTGATTTAGGATGATATATAAATCGATAGCTTAGAATTTTAGTTTCAATCAAATCCTAAATTTCAGTCCTCTGAAGATGTATTATGGGATATTACATGTATAATCCACATCCATTTTTTCAGATAGATTGTTATTGATCTGTGTAACAACATAACATTACTTGCTGCTGTGATTTAAACCACATGTATGAAAGACAACTGGCACCACATATGTTAATGCATACACAGACACACCATACACTGCGTGTCTGCAATGGAAAAGTGATAACACCTTTCCAGAAGGAAAAAAATGCCAGTGAAGATATTTGCATTTTACCTTTCCCTTAAAAATGAGTCTTTGCTGATGCAAGGTTGCTCAGCATGAGCAGAAAATAGGCAGTTACATAGAAAACTGCCAGCAGGAGGGTAACCATCTGACTTTGCCCTCTGTCCCCTGCTACAAATGGACCCCCCAGGACATTTCCAGAGCTGAGATTATCATATTCTGGGAGCAAGGGATAGTTGCTTTTTACTGCCTCTGTGGTTGCTGCACTTATTAAAAACAGCAAATGTGAGACCAGATGCAGAATTTAAGACAAGACTTTCCTTTTCCTCACAGAGTGATTTCATTTTCTTCCATTTTCTTCTATCTAGGGATCATGTCTCTGGTCCTGGCATATTAATTATACTGCTCCACCTTTTTGTTGGTTTACCTATGTCAAAAGAGCCAAAGCATCTTGCACTGAAAAGCTTAAACAATTAGAATTTTAAGCTCATTTATTTGAATAGTTTTAATCCTCCACCCTTCCCCCCAGCTTTCACCTCTCTCTAATCTGTTAGATTTTGAGGTGCCTGTGGCAGACAAGCACTTGTACCACTTCTTTCATGACATTATCAAGAGCATCCCAGAGGCGCATGCTCAGAGCGCTCTTACCAGTGCAGCTGCGGGACCTGGCATCTTTCTTATCCTCCTGAGGCAGACAAACACCCAGAGACAGGGCAACTTCAGTGGCAGGGGAGGATTTACCCGCATGTGCTGTTCAGCCATTTCATTTTGCTCAGCACACCCCACACCACACCCGTGCACATCCTGTCCAAATGCATGTTGTCCACTGTAATTTCTCTCAGATCACACAGAGCCTGCTAACAGCAGCAGTTCCCAAGCATCCTCTGGGGCTGCTTTCAAAATGCTGGAAGTGGAGGATGCTTGACACCTATCAGAGTGTGGTGAAAAAAGCAAGTATTTTAATGTAAAATGCAATTGACATAGAGGCTCTGAGTTCAGAATAAAGAATCTAAAATAAATCGTGGTCTGGGGAAAAATATATCAAAGATAATTAGAATTTTAAATTTTCAAATGTACTTAAGGATTCCAGCTTGATATCTCCACTTATCTCTCATGCTTCTGCTATATGTAATCTATTAAATAGTCAGAGTTCCTTCTTTTTTTTTTTTTTTTTTTTTTTTTTACCTCCCTTGACTCTTTGCAGTCTGTTCGTACTGCAATGCACGAATTTGCCTTAACTCATTTTAATTAGGTTGACAAGTTAGAAACTGATCAGAATATCAGATATTTAGAAAATTTGAAAAGCTTTAGAGCTTTTCAAAAAAAGCTTTAGGAAAAGCTCTGACAAAAAGTATTTCGATTGCTTCTTATGACGTCTCACCTCAAAAAAATCCTATTTATAAGAGCATTCGTGGATACCAGTTGTTCTCAAGGTTCAAAGGCACAAAGAGCCACATGGGATGTCATATTGTTTGGCTTTGTACTGTTCTGTTGATACAGCCATGTTATAATGTTCTTTTGCCGAACCAAGCTGTAAGGATGACAAATATAGCCCACAGAGGAGCATGGGTCATTTTCTAGGGACAAGGTAACACTCCCTAGCACAACATTATAGTTTCTCTTTTCTGCCACGCAGACATAAGCCTTCACACAAAATTTTGGTCTTTTCAGACAGTCTGGGAAGGAAAGGGTGTGCATGTATATGCTTGTGTGTCTGTGTGCATATTTCTCTGTGTATATTTTTCTTAATCATCTGTCTTCCCTGGTTCATAAAGCCTGGGGACTGAATTTGGTTTCTTTTCTCCATAGGAGAGAGGTGGCACAGAGCCACTTTCCAGTTTGCCCTTCATTTCCCTTTGTTATCCTGCAGCCCAGCTCCAGCAATTGTCTGTTTCACCCACTGGCACTGTCCTTCACAGCTCTTCACTCAGTCCTCATCCCCGCACCATTCATTCCCCTTCTCTTCCCTCTCAATATGTGTTTGATTGCCCTACTCCCTATTCCCCCCTTCCCATTGATTTTTTCTTTCCTTTCAGTCAGGGTTGTCTTGTTCTTCAACATATGTCTCATAACTTTCCCAGCTGTTGTTTTTCTTCCTCTTTTTCAGAAATTTTCTCTCTCTTCTTTGATTCCCTTCTCAGCTCTATCCAGGACTGTCATTTGTGTATGTCACCCTTCTGTCATTCATATGGACTACAGCCGCCTTCCCAAACCTGGCTCCCACAATAAACTGTACTAACTGAATTAAGTTGCCGCCTCCAAGCAAATTAAAACATTTTAGGACAGAGCTTATTTCTCCTCTTCTTTGTCCAACATTTAATTTGCACATCTGTTACTCCTTGAAATGAGTATTCTGCTTGTGCTACACTTTCTTTCTCTGCTACCCTGAAGTCTGCCACCATTTCAAACAAGCTCAGTAATGTAGCAATGTAACATGAAATATTTCTAAAATATTGTATCTCCCAAATATTTCTAATATATTGCAACTCCCAGCACAGAAGCAGTATCTCCTAACTAAATACAAAGACTTGCTGTGTAAAAATCGTTCTGGTATTAGGACTAGTCATATTTCAGCAGTAATCTCTCATAATAAACAGCTATGAGGCTGAGTTATTGCCGCAGTTTACTTGTGACTGTAAATCAGTCTCAACAGATGTTTATTCCTTCATATTCTATTAAGTACCTGAGATTATCCTTGAAATATGTTGGAATAATCAGTATCTGAGACATATTCATTCATACCAAAAGGATCTGCTGATGATAACATCATTGTAACTACACCATTTATTAGGATTCTCAGCAAGGAGGTGATTTTTTTCTATCACAATCCTTTAAAATATTTACAGCTGTTGGTTTACCACTATGTCAGAGCATTTCCTTGCCTTTTAGCCTATCTCAATACACTTTCCTATGGAATGTTAAGTGTCTAGTGTTTGGGACTCCTTGGTTAATAAAAGAGAATTTATAGCTAGCAGCTGACCTGGGAATGCATGCCGTAAACAGAGAAGCAGTTTTCCCCCCTGACTTTCCTACAGAATTTTTGGAGATATTTGACAGTATCTAAGACTTGACAATCCAGTTATGAAGAAATAAATTAATTACCATTTTGCCATAAAAGACAGTGGGCAACCTTCTGGCCCTTCACTCCAAGGTCCTAATTGCAGAGGGTCGGTATGCAACCCATGTGTCATGAATGGAGACAGTCCTTGTGCAAAGGAATACAAGTACAAAGTAATAAATTTTACTCTGGCTGAACGACCTTGAAGGAAATATCTTTACTTGGAAGATTAATGAACTCCTCCTGAACTACTTGTTCACCCAAAGCCCCCATCTCCCAGGTGTATGAGCCAAGTATATTGGAAGACAGTAGCAGACCTAGGAACAGCTGTGGTAGCTAGTGAAGGGCTTCCTTAAGCTAACTGCAGAAAAAGCACTTTTATCTGGCTTTTTAAAAATGTTTGTTTCACTCCAGGTGCATTGGAGGAGTGAGGGCTTAGGTTTGGTGAGACTGATGAAATGAGAAAAACTGTGAGAAAGATTGTTTGTAATCTAGAACATCACATCACATGCTTGTTTATGTGAAATCCTGGTTCAGGTCTCATCAGAACTGTCCGTTTGCACATCAGTATTTGTTTCAAAAACTGATTTTTTCATAATGCAAATTAGTTTATCAAATATTCTGTCAAGATTGGTTTGACATGCTTACCTGTTGTTCATACACTGTGATTGTCATTTGCAAATTGGTTGTGGTATATGTCATGACTTTGTGAGTTTTGAGAGAGTTTACTTCTAATAGTTGGATTATTCTAGACCTCTAACCTACGTGAATGGTGGCACACCTCTACATGGATTCACTCATGTACAATAATACATCTCAACATTTTTTATCTCCCTCAATGTGAAACTAATCTTATCTCTTTCATCTTTATCCAGCTCATTTTCATTTATTCAATATCAGTGAAATCTTCCATTCTGTATCATATTTGATTAACTTTAATGAACAGATTCAGAAGCTACTATATTGGAATAAGAGAGAAAGTGAAGACATTATCTTTAAGAAAACTGTCGAAAAACAGAGCAAAATCAAACCAACACAGCACATGCTAAGTGAATGAAAACCTGGCACAATAGTAAATTTCAGGTAGTGATCTGTGGGCATGAATTATTGCTCCTTGTGTGTTTTTTTTCCTAGTCATCAAGGAGGTTTTGGTCAAAACAATAATCACTATGTTTTTCACTGATATGAAAACAAAAAATAAAATTCTTGCCAGTGAACTTTGCAGATATCACAGAAACCGTGCAATGAATAATTGATGAGGAGGACAGGTTTAGCTCTGCAGAAGAGCGTGAATCACATGCTAGACTGTGCCCCCATTATAGATGAGAATGTATGACACATTTACCAGTGGTGTTTGTATTTTGGGAAGCAGTAACTTGGAAGCAGATCTGAGCTGAACATGAGCTCAAAATATGACAGAGTAGCTAAGAAAACAGTGGCAATCTTGTACCTAAAAGGAGGGAATTACTAAAGAGAAATGTGAGATGGTGCAACCACATGATGTTTTCTTAGTGAGTTTGTAATCAGTTCATCCATCAGCACATTAACAACAATATTAAAATGATAGGAAAGGACCAGAAAAGAATGATGCAGAATATTAGCAACCTGAAAATATTCCTAAATCTGAGAGTAAATCAATTCCATCTATTTAAGCTTTGGCAGCACAAATATATTGCAAAATGTTAAGCTAGGTGGTACTTTGCAGTACATTGTCTTTATTTTGTTGACTGCCCACAAATATTTTCTTACCCTGTGGACAATACAATGGTAGTTTTGCCCTCAAGGAAAAGGACGTTAGCTGTTTTACATTCAGCGTGGTCAAAAGTGAATGTGAGGACCACTGCTGTAGAGTAGCTAATTTACTAACGTGTTGCCTGAGAGTAACTTCACTATATTGCAGCATCCTCAGTGAATTCAAAAGTAGGTTAAAAGATTAGATGGTTAGGACACAAAAGTGGAAACATGGGAAGCTGACATATTTTTGTGGTCTATTCATATTAACAACGTCCGGTAGCTAGAAGCTGAAGCTAGAAACACTGATACTGGAAACTAAAAGCTAGTTTCCTAAAGATATTAGATCTATCAATTGCATTCTTGAAGTTAATAATAGTGTGTTTCTAAAAGCTCATGCAGAGGTTTTGTCTTTGATAGAGGAATTCTCTTAAAAATATGTTGGATCTGGTTTATCCAAGCAGTGACGTTACACAAATAATGACATTTCCTTTAAAAAAATCAATAAATTTGTAAGAAATGCCTGCCTAGCATGTGGTCCATATACCCACCATATTCCCAGGGGTGTAAATGATATAAATGTCTGGGCTGAAAATCAGTTTACAGATTCAAGCAATGCTGATATTAAGGATTTTTTATTTTTATTTTTATTTTTTTTTAAATTAGCATTCCTTTATGAATCATCCCTTTTAAATTATGCTTTAATGATAAAGAAAGAGAAGTCACAACCAGTTGGAAATGAGACTAAAGTTTGGAAAAGCATGCTGAAGGCTGAGCTCTTACTCTTGCTTGTCAGCATCATAACATCAGATGAGTTGGTTGCACTAATCTTCAGGCAAAATCTAAACTTGTAAACATCTTGTCATCACTGAAGACATATCCATAGAAAAGTTGTCCACGAAATGTTTGTTAGATATAAACAATGGCCCCTTTTTACTTTTTGAAACAAATATGCACGTGCATTTTTTCAGGTCAATAATCTGTTTTTCTGCTGCTTAATAGGATATCACGCTCATCATTTCAAGTTCCTTAACATCTTTTACTCTTATTGATGTCTTTAGGCAATAAAGAAGGAGGAGATCATACCTCTGCTTTCTTAGAGATCAAATCCTGTTCCTAATTAATACTCAAAGCACTCCTTTTGCAGACCTCAAACTCACAAGTTGCAGTGATACAAAAGCTGACAAAAATGACAATTCTTGTCATTTGAATCCAGACAACAGTTGAATTTCAGTGGAATAAGTGAGGTAGAATTTGCATGGGATTTTTACTCAAGAAAGTATATCCTATGACAATAGCCTTGGCCTTTCTTTGTTGAAAGTTAAAATTATGTTTTAGGAAACAAGGTATCTTTGGTTTTGCATACATGCACATACACACGTGGAAACATGGACTTTAAGAAAACTTGAGCCAAAATCTGGCAAGAATCAATTTTCTGTCCAAATCCCTGTGCAGGAGCCTTTGACAGAAGCATTCTCAACTTTCCCAGAGCAGGACCCGATGGACAAGGTTAATCATATGGATTAATTTTGTTGAGGGATCAGAAACCTGAAGCCAGCTCCGTATAATACCTAAATCCCTTAATACAACCAGCAGAGCCACAATGCTTCTGTCCTCTAAAGCTGATGCTTTCTATTACTTCAAGATACCTGCTTATTCATCTTTCTTTTCAGCCCAAGTGCTAAAGGAAGGGTTTTGTGGTTGGAAGAAAGCCAAGCTCACAGTTCACAAAGTCAGGCCTCATTGTACGCAGTAGGACTTTTATCACTGGCTTCAGTTCTGGATTTCACCAAATATAAAAAACTATGTTTTTGTACATCTATTTGCTTGATCTATGCATGGAAAGAAAAATGGAAGCAGTTCTGAACAGTTTTCTCAGGGACATGAAAGGTTTACCCAGAAAACAATGAACATGAAAAATTGCAGGCACATGTTCATTAATAATTTCTGTAATGAAAATGCAAAGCCCTAATCTATTGACTCCTAAGGATGAAAGACACTTTCACGGGCAACTTTAGACTGCACCAAGGCAAAATTCTACCTGGAAATCATCAGAATTTTTGATGCTCAAGACCTGAATCTGATTTTTTTCTTTGCTCTCATTTTTATTAAAGATCAGCAGAACACCTGGCAATCACAACAGCTGAATGAACTTCTTCATCTTACTATGAATGCAGGGAAAATGGAATGGAATAACTTCTGACAAAGGGAGCAATGTGAGCATGATATTTGGGTAAAATCATCTTTTCTCTGTATTTATATCACTTCAAATAGGTAGTGAAAGCTGTTTAATCATATTAACATTTAAGAATAGAATTTTATAATAATGAACAGGAGATATCTTAGTTCATTCTCTGTAAGTAAATGTCCTGAAAAGAAAATATACTTTACATGAATCTCACATTTATCAAACTAACAAGCTTACACTAACCAGAGTGTGTAGAAATTATGATACAAATTGAGAAAATCTGATAACAGAGGTTATAATTCCGCAATCATTAAAACAAAAAAATATCTGTTCAGTATTCTGAAGATAAATATGGTTATTTCCTGCTGCACCAGAAGAGCTAGGAGAGCCACCATATGTTTCAAGACATTTGCTTTCTGTCAACCTGTTAAACTAATCTATGATATTACTGAAGCAATTATATCATATATAATATTATATAAGATTTATAATTATATAATATTTATAGCAAGCCAACACTATCTGACCAAAAAAAATGAAGTTTTTATAGAAACAAAACAAAACAAAACAATTAAACAAACAAAAAACTATGAACTACTCATTTGATACTATGATATACTTTTGGCTCTGAATGAGATTACATCTGATGAATGAGAGGTGATCAGGTCAGGTAAAAGTTTTAGTGAAATGGACTCATTGTTACCAAATATTTTACTGATGGCTTTGCTTCTTTATGTATGGTCACAAATATTCATTTACAAGTTGAGTGTTTAAGTGCATGTAAAAAGATAAGGACACTATCTACATTTACCTACTCTGATCCCAGTTGGCTGCAAAAAGCAGAAGAATCTTCCTGCCACAGTGGTCACGATTTTCCAGCACTCCTGGAAACCCATCAGTCAGAGCCCGTTTGATTCCTGGATCATCAGCCTTGAAGTTTTTGAACATATCCAGATTTAATTGGCGGTACTGGAAGTACTGAGCCAGCAGTCTGAAGGCCTCCGTTTGGTGAAACTTCCTGGCTCGGAGAAATCTCAAGATGAAGGCGTCATCTGTACGTAAAAACCCAATGTCAGGCCTCGTGATGATCATGTCCCTGACTTGCTGGATATCCTGATGCAAAATGTCTGGGTTTTCATTCAGTTCCAGGCGGGCTTTTTCTATAGTCTCTGGACTAAGTCCAGCTTGTAAATGGGTCATCTCTGCAAAAATCTGTTTTCCAAATCCTTAACTTCAGATATTTTAGTGGAAGTGCTGATCCCATTCAACAAATGGTCTGCTGTGAGCGTGAGCCATTCAGAAGCTTTTTGCTATCACACTGATACCTAACAAATGAAAGCGAAGGGCTTTTCTTATTCCTGCAGAAAGAGTAGCAGGCAGTTCATATGTTGTATAATCCATCCAAAGGAAAGTGTTGTTTATTCCATCACTTTCTAAAAGAAAGAGCAAATATATAAAAGGAAGATTAAGTATGTATATAAAGATTATACAAATATGTTTCTGAACTTTATATAACCATAAAAGTGTTTTGTAGGCTTCATATGTAAGAGGATAACAACCAGATAATTTCAGAATCGGTGCAATTAAGATAAGACAGACACTGACAACTTGAATGTATATATTTAAGCTTTCAGAAGGGCAGTCTGGTTCATTAACAATTATATATTTTATCACCTTAGTATTAGAATACGTTTTGCAAAGTTGTTGTCTAAAAGTATGGGAGTTCCAGCTTTCCATAACTTCAAGTCCAAGATGACAAAAGCAAAATTTATAATAATTGTTTCCAACCCATAACAGAAGCAACATTTCAGCTTCCTAAATATGCAGATTTATACTCATCATAAGAAGTCTAACAACTTGTTTGACTTGATTTTATCAGCTGTACTGTCAGCTTGTAGCTTTCCTTGAATTAGCTCCTGAGTTGTTCATAAAACTGTTAAAAAATAAAACAAAACTCCACCAACATCACTGGTGTTGGTTAAACATCACTGAAAATATTTCCCATTGAAAGTTACTACAGCTTCATGGGAAATGTCCCATAAATAAAGTGTTTGACGAATCTAATTTTACAGGGTTGGTGTTTTAGCTGCAAAGAGATATATTTTACGTCAAATTCTTGTTTTCAGTACCTTGTAGCTTTCTTGAATATTTAGTTTTGAATTTCATTTTCTTTTTCATTCTGTACTTTACCTAGAATTTGTTTTTATGAGTGTTAGAAGTGATGCTTATGCTGTTATGTATGAGCAAAATGGTACAGTGAATCTCTTACATTTCAGTGACATAATTAGCAAGAGGCTGTCATCGAAGTCTGTGTAGTTACACTTGTGTGAAATAAGATCAAGGTCTGTTCCAATGTGAAATGTGCATGAAGAAAGATCAAGATCCATCCAATTTTTCAGCCTTCACAAAAACAGACAAGCAAACAAAATAAAACAAAAACCACTGCCTAACAGATTTATCTCTCTCTCTAATTTCTGAAAAAGATAATTTGGTTTTAAAAATTAAAAGGGAATCCCTGAGTGAAAGACATGCTTTATTTTATTTGAAGAAAGCTGTTTGGAAAATTATGAATTATTTATAGCACAAACACTGTTTCACTCTGCTGCTCTCCTCGATTCACTGTTCTCATATCAAACCAAGGGGACAGCAGCAGCCAGGACACTTCCTAGATGGGAGTGCTCAAAGTTACACTGCAGGTTGTGGAAGTTAATCAGAACAAGGGAAACCCAAGTTCCCTGTTCTGTGAACTTGCATGTCATTGATACAGACTACACTTTAGATGCCACAACTGCTCCTCCAGGATAAGATCCCTAAATTTGAATTCAGAGTGTTTCTGCATATTTGCTTAAAGGACATTTGCGGCGACAGGTAAGATAAAATGTCCCCAAGCTTTTCTTTCAACAGCAATGTGCAGTTGACTTCCCTGTGGGTGAGTTTGCTCAAGGGTAGTTTGCTCAACGGGAGTTTGCTAAGCAGCCTCTTTCAGTATTTGCTGTGGAGCTGGAGATATGTAGAGCTACCTGCAGGGCAGAGTACCTGATGATTCAGCATCAGCCTGGGAAAACTTAGGAAAAGACAAAGACAGGAGGAAAGAAGGCTGCCTGTCTTTGACAAGTCACCACAGAGTGTGAAAGACTCCAGAAAAACACACCCTGAAGTCTCGAGGGCGTAATCTATGGCTGCAGGTTACTCAATTCCTAAAGAAATATGGGTTGTATTAAAGATGGGTTACATGCATAAAAAATAATGCTTTCCTCCTGCCTTTATTAGACCAAATTAAGATAACTCTGCTGGTTTCAACAGAATTCTGCTGATGTAAAATTAATGTAGGGCTTTGGAAAATCAGGCCAATAATCTGTGCTTTAGATCTCAAATTAATGGTGGCATTAGCACTTTATTGCATAAATCATGTTTTGAGTTAGAATTGCCTCCACAGAGCTAGTTAGGTGTGCTAAAGTATGACACTGTCACGGGGGGCACCTGGCTGCACTCGAGGGTGTTCAGCAGAGGAGGGGTGGAAGCAAGGAGCCCATCTGGGGTCTGTGTCAGCTCTGGCTCATTCATTATGAATTTGAACACCTTTGGAACTACTGTGACTTGTGGCAGTTAAATGTGACCTCAGCGGTTTCACCCATTTTGTGAGAGTTTATGGGCGTAAAAAACATCCCTTGCTCTGCTCCTTTTCAGACTCACATCTCCTCCGAGATACTTCTTTGGAAATAAGGCAAATTCCTGAAAGGTCAGGCTGCTCCAGAAGGAAACAGGGATAGACCAAGGTGGGAAAGTCTGTCCCTTTGGATCTCCACATAGGGTTCCCAATCAGTTAGTGTCAAAAATGATGCTACATATTATCATTAAATTTTCTAATGTTTTTACCTCATTTAAATGGATTAGCACCCTTCATCCCCAGAATGATCCCAAGGTGAGAGAGTTAAGGTCCTCCCCTGACAGACTTTGCTGCCAAAAAGCAATTTACAAATATTCTCTCTAACAAAAGAAACATTCTAAAATGTATTTCAAAGTTTTCTGGGGGTGAGTTGAGCCACAGGGATGGGATACAGAATCTATAGATTATTCTAATTATTAGCTGAAACACCCTTTGCACTAAAATGCTTTACTGGCATAATGTTATGTATTTCAAAATAATCCAAAATGTCTATGAACAGTATTGTCACTGTCTGAATCATAACACAAATCATGAGGTTAGTAATCCTGTCTAGCACCATCGACTTCAAGGAGTTTGATTTATATCTGTGGATGACTTACTTCCCCCCCTGCTTACCTTGGCAATAAATTTAATGCTCCATAGCTACCCAGTTTAATTGTCACTGTGCTTTCTCAAATGGTACTGATTTATCCTGATTCCCAAAGGTATAGCAGAAGCACCTTCTCCATTTTCATCTCCTCCCACACATGGCAGTATCTCCTCGTCTGGTGTTGTGTATAGCTCTAATCCATCTGCCAGTTTTTCAGGTATTTACATCTTTGTTCTGCTTTTTTTTTTTTTTTTTTTTTTCACAAAAAAAATAAAAGGTGGGCCTCTTTTTTTTTTTTTTTTTTTTTTTTTTTTCTCCTATTTTGCTACGTGTTGGCACACTAGACTCTTTGTTATAGTCTCAACAGCTGCTTTTCTGTGTTGTGACTCTTTGTTCCCAAGGGACTATTTGCTTTCCTAATGTCTTTTCACAGCCACTTACAATAAATCATCCCTTCAAAGGAACAAACCCGAGCTTTAAACAAGGAAAAATAATTAACAGAGGTATGAAACACAACTTATTAATACAGTAAAAAAAGGAGGGGAATTTTTTTACCAGAATTGTGGTGTCATATATGATTACAGCTTATTCATTTTTTTGTCACAAGAGAATGACAAGGGACAGAGAGTGGCTATAGGATAAGTAAAATACTAAAAGTAGGATATGGTCTTCAGACAAACAAACAGCTTATATATTTTTTCCTGACCATCAAAAATAAGTCTTGGTTGATAATAAAATTTATAACAATACTTAATTAACTAAAATGAAAATAATATTTTAAGAATGCATATTTAGCACTTTCTGTTCAAAGATCTTAACATGTTTAACACTCTCTCTTCAATGACAGCTTCTGGTCATCATTCAACACCTATCTGCTCTACAGCTGGAAAATTGGCCAAACCTGTCCTCAATTAAGATGATACTTGTCTGGACCATTTTGTTCTTGCCCACTTTGCAGTCTCTGTAATACCATTTGCCCCTTGAAGGATTGTCCTCATGTCCATTTGGCCCTTCCTCATACATTTAAATTCCAGACAGATTTTAGGGGCCTCTGTCTAATGAGAGTTTTCTCTTCAGTCCAAAGCTACACACCATGTGAACTTCATTACTGCAGCTTTCAGATGGGGAAGACACTGGGCTTTGATCCTCACCTGGTGTTAATAGTCATCATTGTTATGATTTGTTTCATTATATAATTCCTAGCTCCTAGCATTCATACAGGTATTAGCTCTTAAAATCGTGCAAGAAAAGAAGGGAGTGGGCAAGGAGGGCGGGAAAAAGGTAGCCTAGAATTATTTCATTTCAGAGTGTCGGTGTCATCTCATTACATTGCTTTCTAAAAAATATTTTGATGTTAACTGTGGAAAACATCTCTGGGCTATGTTCTGCTTAGCAGGGATTTCTTCATAAGGGCAGGGACGGATGGATCCATAGCTGCACTCGTAGGAATGGCTCCTATGGCCCTTTGTGGTCTTGGGTACTTTAGCAGGAACCCAAACTGGAGATAGAGTGCTCAGGTACAGAAAGAGATGTAGCCTGGCTCCATGAAATAATTTCAAAAGAGGGGTGAGAAAATCTGACTCTCTCTTGTCCTTGGCTGCAGGATCCTGGCATCCACCACAGCTCATGGGGAGAAGTACAGCCCTGAGTGATTTGCCTGCAGTCACAGAGGACACATTTCACAGAGTTGGGAACAAGGCATACATCTCCTGAGCAGCAAGCCTACATGTTAACATCTGGGCAGCCTTTCCAGAATACTCTGCATCATGCAAAAAATATGAAACCACATTACACACTAGGAAATAAGGAGGTAGACTGCAATGTTCCCTGTTTCCCCAGTGTAAGGAGAAGCTTCAATGGCCCAATCAGGACCCCAAAAGTGTATAATTTCTTTATGCTTTTGGCAAGAGCTACCCCCCTATGGGGGACCCCAGCAGGCCTGTTTCACTTCCCAATTCCATAGCCTGACTGCCACTCAGACTATGGATGTCTCCTACAGCCCTTCCCTAAGGGATGGGATTTTCCCAGTGAACCTAAATGAGTTAAACATTGCAAGCCTTTCGCCTTCAAGACCTCGAGTTCCAGTAAACCTTTGCTAGGGAAATATTACTCCTCTTCAATATGAAAATAGGAAACATTTCTGACTCTAACAGCTGTGTGGGGAGTTTGATGTTTTCTCACACTTTCCTGGGTTGTGATCTCCTTGCTCAGGTGCAAAGCCTAACATTTCCTTCAATCCAGTAAAAACAATACATCATACATCCCTACGCCCCTCATATTACAGTCTTTTTGTCAGCTTGAGTCAGTTACGGGTTACCCTTGGGCCACATCTATCTGTCCAACAGTGGTAATTTAGCCATGGCTCAGCACAAAACATGGCAGCAGCTCAAGTGAACCTTGTAGCTCCCTGCACAGTAAGTAGGGCAGGCATGTCTGCAGCACTGACCTGCAGCTGCCCTGCTGCTGCTGCAAGCTGATGGGCATCAGGAGAGACTGACAAGGTTGTCTGTTAGATGTGAAATAAACAGGTTGCCTATCTTTTGACACAAAATTTGCAAAGTTATTGTCAGCCTGAATATTAAGGAAATAGGACTACAAGCTGAGCAGGGAAACTCAGATAACCTGTAAATAAATAAATAAATAAAAAGCAAAATAACTGTGAACTAAATGTTTTTACTTCTATCTTTCTCCAGATCATTATTTTAAAGTTTTACATACTTATCAGCCACAGATAAACTGTAAACTCCCATGGGAATGTGATGCCTGACCTGTGGAACGTCAAACAAGCAACAGGCTATGTGGGACTTCCACATCAGTCATGAACTGGAAGTGTCACCATGGAAAAAGCATCCTGGCCACTAATGGACAAAGAAGTCACTCTTCCAGGTGTATAGAAACTCCCTTCAACAGAAATTATCAGCAGTACGTAAAGCATGAATTCTGACCCCCAAGCATGATAATTAAGCTGTGTGTAGAAATCTGATAGTACGGGATGATAACAGCGGTTCCTGAAAACCCCTGTGCACTGTAGTAGTTGTATTATGTCATCTACACAAAGATATACAGAAGAAGGAACAAAAAACATACAAATATATAATCAAGATATTTAGTTCTACATCTTTAATAACATGAGGTTTATCTGATTTTATGGGGCTTTTGCTACACATTATAAAAAAAAAAAAAAAAAAAAAAAAAAAAAAAAAACATGCTCTTTTAAAAATATTAAACGAAATCATTATGTATTATTGCCCTGTCGGTGGCAAACAGAGGGAGAAAATAAAGGAAGGGAGGCAGGGGCAAAGAGGATGAAAGGAAAGAAAAAGAGGCAAAGAGGATGCAAGGAGAGAAAAAAGGTGGAAAGAAGAATAGAATGGAGGAAGGGAGGAAGGGAGGGAGTGAGGAAAAAAGGGAGGGAGGGAGGGAGGGAGGGAGGGAGGGAGGGAGGGAGGGAGGAAGGAAGGAAGGAAGGAAGGAAGGAAGGAAGGAAGGAAGGAAGGGAAGGAAGGAAGGAAGGAAGGAAGGAAGGAAGGAAGGAAGGAAGGAATTTCTGCACCTAGGAATTCACACAATTTTCCTGTGTTTTTCTCTTCCACTCCTATTCAAGTCTGAGCACAAACACAGCTATCTGCACGTTTCTCCCACCATTGTCAAAATGAAGTTTAATGTAATTTGATAATACTTTGTGTGTTCATTTTCTCAGTGGAGCAACATATTAGACTTAAGGACTTTCTTTCTACAAATATTACCAAGAGAAAACAAACAAACAAACAAACAAACAATAAACTGTTTTTGGAAATTCTTAGACTAAATCCTAGGAGCAGTGGTTATATTAAGGGGTAAAGGACTTATAACCATCTGCCAAAAGCTTTATGAACTTCTGTTCACTGAACTTCCCCCTTTATAAAAGACTGATGTTTCCACCTGTTTTTACTTGTAGGATCTATTGTAGGATCTAATGTCACATCTTGTCTGTGTATGTGCCAGACACCACAGCAATGGGCTGTGAGAGAATATAATATTTATTTATTTATTTATTTATTTTGTGAAACAATAGTACTAATACTTCAGTCATTGCACACCTAAATTAAAAACTGCAGAAGTTTACAGTCCTAGTTTGATGGAAATATTCTCCGTCATTTTATGAGGATGATCATTTGTATTTTAACTGACATGGTCCTCTTTTGGAAGACAAGGAGGTTGTTGTTACATGTTTCAATGAAACACCTTCTGTGTTCAAAGCACACAGAGCTTAAAGAATTATGGTTCAATGTGATTGGGCTGATTCTGCAGTCCCTTTATTGCCAAACTCAGTTGCACTGCTTACTCTGCTACTCAGCAGCACTCGGTGCTACTCAGTATAAGAGTATCTGGTCTCTGCACCAGATTTTGTCAGAAATTATGAGATAATAAGAATGGCAAGGTTCTTAGAACAGGTTACATTATTGTTTCTTGTTTTGCATATGCGTTACAAGTATTTAGAAACTACTCAATAGTTTTCAAAGGTGGATGAGTCAACAAAATTTTTAAGACAAGCAGCAACATTCTATAGCAGATACATATCAGACCCGATTATGCTGACAACATAAACTGTCCCTGCAAACTTCATGCTGGGATACAGACTACAAAGCAGGGAAACATCTATAAGGTTATCTGACTTATCACTATATAAGAAAGAAAATCCTTACCTTTGCTATGCAACACTTGACATAATACTGTTACATAATATGTCATTTAGATGTTGGCATTGCATTAACTTTTATTACAGAAGAAAATCCGTGTTATCATCTGATTACTCAGAAAGCACATGAAAGCAGCCTTTCTGTAATTTAATTTTTCCTTCCAAATATGATCCAGTCACTGTTTAGTGATGGACAATGACTAGCCATCTGCTCCTTAACTTCATTATTCCTGGAGCTTTTTTAGATTTAGGAATCAGCATTTTGAAAGGGAAAGCTCTTTTCTTCCTCTGACCTTCTTCAACCCCCCTCCGCTCCCACCAGGATTAAACCACTGCAGACAGAATTAAAGTCAAGCCAGCAGCATGCATGGGGTTTCTCCAGCAGTTATTTGGTTTATGTTTATTTTCTGCACGAAGCCATCCCTGAACACACTCACTGCTTGCAGAGACCACAACTTAATTCTTGACTTCCTCCAGCACAGGATCCATGGGGGTAGACATGATTCACCCTACTTCTTCCCTGCGCACATTACTCATTGCTGTTTGCCTTTGGGAAAGCAGAACATTTGACTGACCCTGCAGTCTCCCTCCCCTTAATCTCTCACCCCCCCCTCTGGGCTGAATGTACCTGGTCAAAGCAGGCATCAATTTGCTGAGAAGCAGACAGGTATCTGCTTGTGTTTGGCAAGCTCCTGTCTGCAGTTAGCTGGGGTCTCTACTTGATGACTTAACTCCCAGCTTTAACCCTTGCCCCTCCATCATCCTCACATCTCATCTGCTCTGAAATTGGATCTAGACTTTCCCTTCCAACTTGTACTCTTTCCCCTGCTTCCCCAGGCTGGTGATGGAGAAGGAAGGCAGGAGGGGCAGATGGGGCAGGAAAGAAAGGAACGGGGGGAAACTGGGGCAGGGGGGAAAGGAGGCAGAAGAGCAGAGCAGGGAGGAGAGTACACAGGAGAAGAAGAAGCAGGAAGGCAGGAGGCAGAGAGGCAGGGCAAGGAGAACAGGAGGCAGAAGAGAAAGGGTAGGTAGGAGGTAAGAAGCAGGGAATGGAAGAAAAGCAGGGGAGGTAAGGGAAGTAGGGCAGGCAGGGGAAGTAGGACAGTTAGGGAAGGCAGGCATCAGGGAAAGGAAGAGAGGCAGGACAGACATTGAGCTGGGGAAAGAGGGAGGCAGAGAGCACCGAGGCAGGACAGACAGGAGAGGCAGGGAGCAGGGGAAGGAGGCAGGGAGGGAGCAGGCCAGGTATGAGGTGGGGGGGGCAGGGACCAGGGAGTCAAGGCAAGCAAGAGAGTCAAAGTCAGAGAGAAAGGTAGGAGGGGTAGAGAAGGGTAGGAGGGGTAGGAGGGGTAGAGAAGGGTAGGAGGGGTAGGAGGGGTAGGAAGGGTAGGAGGGGTAATAAGGGTAGGAAGGGTAAGAAGGGTAGGAAGTGTAGGAAGAGTAGGAAGGGTAGGAAGGGTAGGAAGTCAGGGAGAAGGGTAGGCAAGGAGTGGGCAGCAGTTAAGAGCAGGGCAGGCAGGAGCAGGCAGGAGCAGGCAGGGACAGGCAGGGACAAGCAGGGGAAGGCAGGGGCAGGTAGGGACAGGCAGGGGAAGGCAGGGGCAGGCAGGAGCAGTGCAGGCAGGAGCAGGCAGGGCTCGGCCCCCGCCCGCAGCGCGGCCGGAGCTGTCCTCCCGGCGGGTGCTGAAACGCCGCAGCCCGGGCCCGGCGGTGCGGGGAAGGGGGGGACGGGATCGCGGCGAGCCGCCCTGCCGCAAACCGAGAAAAGACAAATCCAAATACCTGCACAGAGCCAGGCAGCCTGCCGCCGGGAGGGTTTGGGTTTTGTTTTTGTGTTTTTTTATCCCCCTGTAGGTGTCCTTGCTGTTGAGCTGGGTGGGTGAGCAAGATCTCCCGGCTCCCAGGTTCAGGCTCAGATCTCTCTAGAAAACTGTGAATGAGCGAGCGCCAGCTCCACGGGGCTATGATTTTTTTTTTTTTTTTTTTTTTTTTTTTTTTTTTGGTAGGAGGCGTGTGCACCAAAGCCTGGGTCCTTTCACTCGGCGTCTGCCGTCCCCCTGGGTCCTAAGCCCTCCTGCCGCCCGCCCGGCTGCCTCCCGGCGCTCCCAGGCTGCGGGCTCGGCGCTCCGCCACCGCCGGGGGAGTGGTGACAAAGGAGCCGCGGGCTGCCGACGGCCGGGAAAGCGGCAGCACAGCCGGTCAGTGCGAGCTTAGCAGTGTGGGCTTTCTCCTGGTGACATGGTCTTCGCCGCCTTTATTTCGCGCATCGCCTCTTTCCCGGGGAAAGTCGGGGAGAGCGCAACCTCCTGCGATATTTACAGCAGCCACAGAAAGGGTAATCTGCATGAATTATAGATGGGCTGCCGTAATGAACATGGCAGCCTGGGTTTAAGAAAGAAGTTCGTCTGGGTCAGACTACAGGTACACCTAGCTCAGGGCACTGTCACCAACAGCAGCAACAGTGAATGTCCAGTGAAGAATATGGAAACGGGACAAGGTTCCCCCCTGCACTCTCCCAGCCCCTCTCCCAGATATTTTAAACTCAGGTACTCCCCCATCAATGTGCCTGTGTTTTTAGGATCAATTTCTCCTTGATCTTTCCCAGTGTCTCCTACTACACCTTTAAATTTCTGAATCATCCTTCCATAATATCCTTTGACAAAGAGCTCCACAGGTCATCTGCCTACTGCAAAAACAACCACCTATTTTGTACAGAGATCTGTAAGCTTTAGTTAATATTGTAGAAAGTATAGGAGAGGGGAACTTCTCTCCTCTTATTTGATCCTGAAAATCTCTTTCTGTATGAGCGTCTTAAAACCTATGCTAGGAAGCTGTACTTGAAAGACTTGAGGTGACTAAATGGCCTTGGCACACTAACCTCACACTCCACTGCTCATATCAACACAGTAAGACCTACCGATGGTAAGAGCAAAATGCATTTCTTCCTCTGCTGTCCCTGAACATTGTGGAGTATAGTTCTTGGGAAGTGATGGATTAAAGTCAGCTGACTCAGTCTCTGCTTTGGACAGAACGCCTGTGTGAGTTGCTGAAGGATCTCATACAGTGAAGAACTGGGTGATAAAAGAGCAATACTGATAAAGGTATGGAACAACTTTTGCATAAGAAATGACTAAGCAGAGTAGGATTCTTCAGAATGGAAAAAAAAATATGAGTAAGCATGGATATAATAGTGGTCTAGTTTCTCTCATCATTTAATAAGAATTATTAACATTAGAAAATTAAACAGGAGAAATATCTCCCTATTGTTTCCAGTTCAAGGAGTAGGAGAAATGAAACTCACTACGTCTAGCTTCAAAATTATCCAAACAAATCTACCCATGTTTCTTCACAAAATATTTAGTGATTCAATAGAACTAATTTCTAAAGGAGTTCAGGCTTCAGAAAATTGTTGGACACATCCATGGAAGAAGAATCCACTAGAAGCTGTTTATCATGAAGTCATGACCTCTGGCTCAGGGAGTCCCTGCTCCACAAACTGTTGAAGGTTGGGATGGTTTTTGGAAAGAATACTTACATCCTTGCAATGCCCTTATTCCTTGCCTTAGCCATCCACTGCTGATCACTGCTGGAGATAGGCACTAGGCTAGATGGACCTTTGATATGACCCAGTGGTGGTTGCTCTTGGATTCTTATATACAAAGTAGGCTTTGAAACTATGAATGCAGCAGGAGCACTGCCAGCTTTGTTTTTGCTTGAAAGGGGGAAAGCCTATGGTTTTGTTCTATTTGAAAGAGCGTATATCCAGTCAGAATCACTTGCTTTTAGGGAAAGTTCCACAATATTCATGAGCGAAGGCAAAAGGAATTTGCTGGGAAGATCCCTTGTGCTTTTAGAATGATTTGCATGCACAACCACTAATTTAACCCTCAGCATGTTTAAAAACAGCGTACAAGGCATTTACATCCTGTGGCCCAATCACATTGACTGCAAGAGGTAAAGCAGCAGCTCAAAGGCAGAGAGCTCAAAACTCTCAAAAGAGAGACCATTTGTCCCAGCACTTGAGGGGAGATTGTTTCCAGCCCCAGGGAAGTTAGTAGTCAGTTAGTAAGTAGTCTCATTAGATCATTATTTTCTGCATAGAGATCAGTTTGAAAATAAAATAATATGTGCTCTGTTTTCGTCATTCTGTTGCAGGCTTCCACTCTTGCACATATGATAAAGATTAATGTACTAGCTACTGTAACTATGCAGTACTTCCTTGGGAATTGTTAATAACATTAAATAGAATGAACACAACTCTATAAACCAACTGCCTTAGGCAGTCAAATGTGTTGGCTCTTAAGTGCCGAATTTGATGTATGCTTAATACTGGGGGATTTCATGTTTTTATTTGTTTTGTTAATTGAAAGTATTGTTTTTTGTGCCCTCCCTTTAGTACTGCTGTTAGGTGACCAGTGCCTGCTGATCCATGGGTTGAGTGGCATGTAGCACAATGCTATGGTAGAAGTAAGTCTCTAAACATATTACTGCAGGGCCTCATATTGATCCCACTGCAAATATTCTCAGGTTTCTTTCTCATCACTGCTTCATTACTTTCTCATCACTTTCTGCAAAGACTACTTTGTACTCAAGAGCATGCTTCAGGTCTAATTTTTTTGTACTGTCCCCATCATTACACTTAAACTGAAATTATGTTGTCGTGAACAAGTATGTGGAAGGTAAAAATCCTTCAGTTTCATAACCATTTCTGGGACATAAGAAACCCCCTTGCTGATGTGCACAAGATGGAGCTGCATCCCACTCTCATTTGCAGAGTTGAATATGCAGAGCTAAGGGAAGAAAAATGCACTAGTTTGTCACTGAAGGCATTAGAACTGACTGAATACCCAAAGGAAACAGATCAATGTATAAGGGGAAGGATATTTTATACAGCACCTTCTGAGCATAAAACAGTACTTTGATACTAAATGTATTCTAACCTAGCCTTCCCTATCACCACACATTGATTCTCTGTTTTAATTAAGTGCAGTGAAATAACAAACTTTGAAAGAGAATATATTTTTTCAGCACTAGTGAAAAGGGCCCATGTACATGAACTAATAAGGAAGCCATAGAAAGGTAGAGCTTCTCCATGGTCTAAATAAGATTAACAATTTCTTCTGGATCTGCTCTGTTTAGAGCAAAACATTCAATCTCTCAGTGACATTAGACACAGCCTCCTGTTGTCTTCTTGGACTCCCAAGAAGTGCCATGAAGCTAGGGGCTAGCTTGCATACTTTAGCAGTCCTGATGTTATACTCTCCATCATGTAATGCACACAGCCATTGAAAGATTTTGATTAATTGAATAATCAAAGAACTAGAAACAAATTTTCATTCTGCTTTCATATTAGAATACAGATATATTTCTACATCAAATTAAAATATTTTGATATTCATCCTCTAATAAGGTTAGTGTTTGTGAATGGTGTGCATATATAAGGAGGGGAAGAGATCTTTACCATAATTCAGTACCTCTAGTGTATCTAGTGTAATTCGTGTTTCCGACATGATTTCTCCAATATTTAAAATGTTCTTTCCATCTTGTGAATAAAGAATTTACGAATAACAAAGTATGGAATGTCCCTGCATCTTTAAATTTTCTTTTATGAAGAATTTGCAGCAAGTTTCTAAAATTAACAGTCAATTTTAATAATTAATTGGGAGCTCATTCTTTCTCCCTAATCTACAATTACCATCTGGTTTTATTTCCTTTGAAAGAAACTGCATTGAAAGCCCCAGTAGGTTAAAAAATAATAATGCTAAAACTGCTTAGACCCAATAAATCATTATTCTTAAGGGAGAAGTAACTCTTACATCACAGTTCAGAAGGATTCATGTTATAAGTCCTCCCAGGTTTCCTGAGCCTTTAAATTATTTAAAACTTCATACCCAGGAATGCAGAACATATGCAAATGGATTGTTGGTATGTTTTATTTAATGAGAAGGGTCCACGTTTTGCCTTTTTTACTCTTGATGGAGAGAATTCACTCTTTTGCTGAATTCATGCAATTGCTGCTATCTAGATAGTATATAACTGGGAAATGAGCATGTAGAAGGGTGAAGCTGAAATGTTCCCAGCTTCATGGAAAATCCAGGAGCCACCACAGAGCTGGAGACCAGCGGCAGAAGTTAGGTAAAGTCAAACTCTCAAGGTTGTGACCCAGAATTTCACCCCTTAGCTGTTCCCTAAGGTATAAACCCCACAGCAGGCTTATCAGGGGTTGTAAAGTTTCTGGTGTATGTCCAGGCTGAAGCAGCTTGGTAGCAAAGATCAGGCAGCACTCAGAAAACTACAAGTGTCTCTCTGAAGGCCTTTGGGTGTTGGACGTGCTGACTTAAGTCCAGATGTGCTGTTTAAGTCAGGTATGGATTTAGCCTCATATCTGTAGTGGGTTTAACTTGGCAGCACTGACCATGTTGAATTTAGTGAGATGCCTGTGACTTAAATTGTCAGGGGACCTGCTTCAGACTGAGTTCAGTTACTCACAATGTCAGAGCTACTCTGTCTAAACAATGATGACCCTCTCTTGCTAAACAGCTGAGTGTCTGTTTGCAGAGCGAAATAAATTACATCATATTTTGCATTGGCAGAACCTAAATGATTTGATGTAACTTTTGAAGAATAGCACAGTAAAACTTAGCCTTACTGCATACGAAACTAGAGATCAGAGCTAACTTCCACCTGATCCAGGTATAAGACAACCAAAGGATTGTCAGGCAAGACAAAAAAAGACTTATGCAAGACAACCACAAAGTTGCTAAGTCCATCAAGAAGGTTTAGGAGGCTGTTACAGAATTAATTCAAGAAAGTCTACTTCTGAAAAAATCTGGCTGCTTGCTGGTGCTGTGCTATGCTGGGATCATTTTGCACATAAACACTTCAGCTTGAATTCTAACATACTGGTCACAGATATTTGCTAAATGCTTAAAATATGTATGCTGTTTACTGTTAATTCTCATGTGTGTTAAATTCAGGGTTCTTTAACTTCACAAGGTCTGTTGTATATTTTCCTCAAATTGCAACTTGCTTCTATGCATCTGTCCAAAATAGCTTTAACTGTTGAGCTCAAAGTGCAAGACAATATCTTCTGAAGTGATAAAAAATGATTTAAAGGTTGGGAGTTTGACAGCAACAGTTAGAGAGAGGGGAAATGATAGGATGTTATCATCTGATTGCTTAGTTTGTTACGTGATGATTTATTTCTAGAATGTTTTAAAATGAATGATGTACATAGATACAAGCAGCTTTGGATAGGAATAACATAAATCAGAAACAGTAATAATGACTGTGAGCTGTTGTATGTGTAAACAAGCATATGTGCAATATAAATTCAATTATATGAATGTCACTGAGGATATAGAATAATTTCACATTTGTGTCTCTGAATAACTGCAGAGATTTTTGTTGGAAATAAAAACAGATGGAGGACATGATCTTGTTCTTGATAGCTGAAGTCTATCTGCTGAAAACTGAAATATATAAATGCATATGCATACTTATACAAAAATAGAGACAAGCACTATGGCTGTAATACTAGAAAAATATAGATCAACAACCCTACTGGCTTTGGTGGAGGTGTCCCAGTTTACACCAGCCAGCCCAGTGATACCTGTATGTATGTAAAACATCTATTACACTGGTCCACAGTCTGACGTTTTACGTTACCACTTCATACAATAAAGTAAAGGATGCAACAATCTGCTGAAAATACTCTGTAGTACAGTTTTATCCATCCTGGGATGCAGTGCTGAAATCGGGGTCTAAAAAACATCAACATCATCTTGCAAACACCAGGTATGCTTTAATGTTATCGGGGAGTCCCAGCACAATCCACCTAGAATATGTTATCAAGCAGAGGAGTATACAGCAACCAGGCACTTTTTAACAGGCGGGAGGCTTTTTGGTTGTCATAGCTGGTGAGTCCCTAGGGAGGTGAGGCGGCTGCCATCCTGATTCCCAATATATGCTGATTCAGTCATTAAAATGTGCATTCATCTTCCTTCTCCCAAGACCTAGCTGTGCACAGCAGGTTTAACTAAATTGCCAATAAGAAAGCCTCTTAAATCATCTGTAGTCTTGACTGGCAACCTCACAAGCAGATGCAGCAACTGATCCTAAGGCAAATGGAGCCTGTTCAGCAACAGATTTGCACTTCTATGTATACCAGCTAGTTTTGTGGGGTTTTGCATTGTTTTTTCTATTTATTTATTTATTTTTTCTGTAATCATTGATGAGCAAGTACATTGAAGCTAGAGGGAGGAGGGGCAGAGGAAGAGTGAGAAAAGCAGTTGGGAAGGGGAAGGTGAGACTAGTGAAAAATTCTCATTACCTTGTTTGCACCCATACCCTCTCTGCTGTAGGATAAAAGGAACAACCCCTTCCCTTAAGTGCTCCTAGCTTCAGGGTAGGGAAAACTTAATCAGCTTGTTCTCATGCAGCATGAACCTGCAGGAGGGCTGGCTGGAGAAGTGCCAAGAGCTGTCACTTCACACATTCTGAGAAATCTCCCCCTTTGGCTGAGATTTTAATGGCTCTGGGACAAGGCTGTGTCTGTGGGGGGAGGGGGGTGGGGGGGGGGGGGGGGGGGAGAGAATGTCACTCTTCCCTGTCTCATATACTACAGCAAATACCTATATTTCCCTATGTGGATACATAAAAGGTAGTTTCAGTAATTGTTTGCAAAAGTGTTAGAAAGCAGGACAGATTCTGGCAGCAAGCCTGTTCTGTCAGCTATTGTTGGAGTCTCTATCACAGCTGCCAAATCATCTTCAGAGAGGCACAAAGCCCTGGAAACTCTTTAACCAGGTGTTCAAGCTCAATTATTGCCTAACTAACTGGGTAGAGCTAGCCTCGCTTCCCCCTTAGTGAAAGATCATGATTTAACTTTGGGCTGTGATTCCCCAGAAAGGACTGCGGATGGCCCTTCCTGATAATGGAGCTGCATTCAATGCTATGGAAGAGCACAGCAGTTTGCTCTGCACTAATGCTAAGGTTAGAGTATCGGTCTGTCGCTCTTCCTATGATGTGGTGCACACTACGAGTGCATTGGGCAGGAATTTCAAAATAGCCATTAAACTGAGTTGGCTGTTCCCATGTATTGATCTCTCATTGCAGTTCAGAGGCTCACTGAGTCCTGCCATTGAATGCATAGTGCCACCAGCCTGCAGCACCCTTCAGGAAGTGTCAGGCACTCTGCATGGGTGAAAAAACAGATGACAGAGTGGCTCAGCACGGGCACTTCTGTGCCACAAAGATGCTGTCTCTCTCACCCTCATGTTTTTATTTATTTATTTATTTATTTTCCCATGAAACTGCAGAATAATGTGAAGAAATGGCAAGTGATTACTTGTCCTAGATTTTGCTGAAAACAGTGTGCTTCTCAGCATCTCTGAAAAGCTACAGGCCTATATAGAACATGGGGAGCAATAGCCAGGCATGTAAGACTCAAAACATATTTAAAAACAAATCCCTGCTTGAAATCCAAACTAATTTCCATAATTATGTATGACTGTGAGAGCTGGAAAACATTAAAAAATTCAAAAGAAATTCAATGTCTTCAAAAAGAACTGCTCGGGGAGTTCAGAGAGAGATACACTAGCAAAGAGGTACAAATTGCCAGCTGGTTACTTGTCTCTAGCAGTCTCAAAAGGAAGACAAGAACTTTAGCTCCCAAAAAAAGACTCCACTCTAAGCCACAGAGAGGGAGACAACAGGTGAAATATATGTGAGCAAAAGAGGCCTCATTAAGGACATTTGTTGGTATAATTTGGTGCCCAAGTGACGAAAGCATCAATAGCTGACAGCAGTTAGGGAAAAAATTATTTTGCCTCTTTTGCCCCATCTTTAGTGTTAAAAGACTTGTTGTGTTCATATTTGGAGAAAATACTTCTGCAGACCAGAAATTAGCACTGTATTTCTGAATGTCCTGTTATTAAAGTTCTCCAAATACAATGGCAGATCACTGTAAACCTTGCAGAAACTAAACAACAAGAACAAACTCCAGTAACTTCATTTTATTTTCTATAACTATAGTTCTATACCAAGTTGTCTAAAAAATCACTGACACCCAGAACTTGAATTGGATATGTATTTTTATATAAAGAATAGATAACTTGTTAAAAATAGCATATTGCCTAAAGAGTAATTGATTTAAACCAAGAAGTTGGTGCTTGGCTGTTACACAACAAATCAGGGACTGAGGGTTTTCTCTGGGTCCATTTTGGTAAAGAATGTAAATAGAGGATTCTAAGGAAACTGAGATCCATCTTAAAGCAAGTTTGCTTTCTTCCATATTTTCACAGCTAAATTTCTTATTTTCTGTTGGTTATAATGCTTTTCCAATTTTCAGCCCAAATGTATTTGATGTTGTCTCTGCTTATTTTTGTTTGTTTGTTTTCCTTAACTTTGCCCTTCTGGGAGACAGGAGACCTACCAAACACAATGTCTATTTATAAAAAAACGATCAAGTTGCTAGGTAATTTTATTATTTTTATGCTGAGAAAGGTAGTTCTGGGGGGGCAGGTCTTTGTTGTGTAAAGGGCGTGCACCGTCTAGGGCCAATGAATCCAGAAGTCATGGCACAGCACTGTGCAGGGACCCAATCCAGGCCCACAGGCTGGAAAATGATGTTTGCATGGCTAGATTGCCTTTGTATTCACAAAGAAGGAAATTCTTGTCTCCAGCTCTGTGAAAATCCCAGTAGCCAATTTGACATCTGTTCCCACCTGAAATTGTCCTTTTCAAATAAGGGAAATAGATATTTCACAATTTCTGTTGAGTCTAACACAGGGACACAAATGCAACCCAGGCTCTACTGGGTATATATGGAAAGGTATTTTCCAGTTGTGGTGTTTGCTTTTTTCATGACCACACTGCATTGGTGGATCACAATCCTCCTGAAATCAGCAAGTGCCCCCAGGTCTTCCTCCTTCTCTGTCATTTTCAACTGAAACTCCCAATTTGCAGAAGTTCACGTTACAAGCTCGTTAAGTGCATGACTTTGCACATTATGCAATTAAATTTCATCCCATTTCTAATACTCTACTCTCAAGGTCATTTAGTATTTTTCTGTACGATATTACAGTCTGCCTCTCTGTTGAGGTTTGTGTCATCACCAAACTTCATTAGTACACTCCAACTTTTTATCCCAGAGTCATTAATGAAGATGTTATAAAATCAATCCCAAATGTTTGAGGATTTCCACTAATAGTTTTTCTTTCCAAATCAATTATTATTTCTTTTCTCTCGTTGATTCTGACCTCATATTTATTGCTATTGTCTTCATATAACCTCTATAAACAATTTACTCTATGGTGGTAGTAGTTACCTACAATACAGATACATGAGATTTACCTTTGGGTTTGGTGGGGTGTGTGTGTGTCTGTATTTTAGAAAGATTTAGCCATCCTTTGGTATCAAAAAATATCATAATCATCTGACAAGTCTACCACAATTAAATCCACATTACATTTTATCCTGGTTTCTATTTAATTTCCTACTTTAAAATATTCGCCATTTCAAAATCTGTGCCAATCTTACATTTTATTCAGATTAAATTATTGATTCTGGATTACTTGCCTCCTCCTTTCTTATATGTGGCTACTGCATTTGCTATTCTGTAGTCAGATGGTACCCCTCCATATTGCATTAAAAATTCAGAATGTTTTTCAGATCACAGTATAAAAATTACCTTGTTTTCTGAAGAAACATATTGAGTATTCTTACACCCCAGATGTGGTCATTTCTGCCTCTATGCATTCACTTCCATTAGCCACTTAGCCTTTGCTTCCACCCCATCAACATCATCTTTCTTACTGAAAAACGAGACAAAACATTAGTTTGGATTTGGAGCCATATCACTATTATGCTTTATATTTAGCCCTTCTTGGTACACAGTGGACTCCTTTACTCATATGTATGCAGTGTTACATATAGGTATGCAGTGCTTCCCTCCACTGTTACTTGTAGTGCACTTTCTCCATCACGTTTTACTTTAACAACCGTCAGTGAGATCAATGGTTTGTACTGCCTTGTTCGCGCAGTCTGAGCTACCAAGGC
Organism: Oxyura jamaicensis; assembly: GCF_011077185.1. NCBI lineage: Eukaryota > Metazoa > Chordata > Aves > Anseriformes > Anatidae > Oxyura > Oxyura jamaicensis. Next base: position 120,810,626 of record NC_048894.1, on the reverse strand, counting down.
ATATCAAAAGCTTCCTGGTCTCAGGAACAGTTGCAGCATCGTTGGCACAACAAAGAGCAGGGAATTGCAAATTCGCCAGCTTGTCGTGTGTCATCCTGTGGCTTCCAGAGGGGGGCAGAGCAAGCAAGCGTTTCTGCCTGAGGATGGGATGACATAAGGGTGCTCTCAGTAACACCATTCAACAAATTCAACAACCCTTCCTAACGTGCTTCTGAGGTTTGCAATATCTAACCCTGAACCAACATTTTTCTCTCTGCTGGTCTGGTGTTACAATACTTAAGGCAGGCATATCGCTTCAGTGCATGAGAACATTTTATGTGCAAATATTGCTACACTTGAACTTGGAAAATGCAGGGGAAACCCAGTGGTTTGGCAAATTTGAAGCAACAAAATTAAATCCCTGGTTTATATTAAAGGCTCAGAGGGATGACTGAACATATGCCATGAACACATAAAGCTGCCACCTCTCAGCAGAGAAACCCTAACATACGGGACATGAATATACTCACTGGTAATTTAGCTTGCTTCCTCTGACTTTAAAGCTCAATGGAAGAGTAACACTTTACAGATGAAGGGCTCGGAGAAAGCACAAATGACTAGCTATTCCAGGATCCTGTTACCTTGACACAGCCTGAAGAAGTGCATTAGTCCTCTATTAACTCAATGCCTGTTTTTACTACTTCTAATAATAAACAGAGAATCCGTCAGTACTTACAGTGCAGTCCTGGGACTGAGGAGCTCTCTACCTTATTCTCATTTCTCTCATATATGCATTACATGACAGTGAAAAAAATCATTGCTCTGATTGCCTTAAAATTCCTGCTCCACAGCCTGAGGATAACAATACTAGACTAGACCACAGAGATGTTATAGGTCCTAATTCATTATTATGGGTAACATAATTTTTGAATCATCAAAAGAAGGTGTAAAAGAAGAGCGGAATATTACTCTGGCAAATAAGCTACAAATCTTTGAGGGCTCAGTTATATATACACCTTTTTTTTTTTTTTTTTTTTTTTTTAAACCAGTCTCTTAATTGTTGAAGAACCATTTATCTAAATCAAAAGTTGTGCCGTAAGTTACACCGTGAAAAAAGGATTTGAGACACAGTCAAGATCTTTTCTAATACTTTAAACTGGGATAAGAATTGCTAAGCCTTGAAGCATGACAGCCATTCAGGAGTTTATTTTTCTGGTTTTGAAATCTGAGTTGTACTTGGCTATGGGATCTGACAACTTTCTGCTGTCTCACATCATCCCTGCTCACCTGGCAGAACAGAAGAAGGTATCTCACACTAATGCTGTCAAACTAAAGCTACACTGAGAGGACAGTGATGAATGTTAGTTTGAGTCTATTGAACTGGTGTTGGATGGGCAATGGATAAAGTTCAGAAATAAGAAGCAACGGGAATTATAAAATGAAATTAAAAACTCCATTGCATATAGCCTAATTCTTTATGTAGTCAAAATGAGATTGTTTCTTGAATAATCTTTCCTAAACCAGCTTTTTTGCACAAGTCTATGTATCTGTAAGGATTTTGTTCCCTTGAATTACTGGTACTGGTAGACAGTGCCATAACTCTCATAGGAGGAATATGGTCCTGAGAAAATAATCATTCTGCAAGAAAACAATCCTCCTTTGACATATATACCCTCATGCCCCATTGACTATTCTGGTGACTGATCTCCAGATATATATGCAGTCTCAGTGTATCATTCCTTAGGTGACAAAGTTTCTACCTCAACAAGATGAGCACAGATGACACTGTAATTGCTCAGTGAGTGATTTTTAAACACTTTTAATGCTGCCAAATCAAGCCCAATTTCCTCCAGAACAAGGCTGCTCATTGATGCCCCTTGAAAGATATTTTCATGATATTTAGAAGTAGGTTGTGGATCAATACAGTTGTACTTTATGGGAATATTTTAGTTCATCATATGGTGCAATTATCCATGAGCACAAAGACACAAAGCCAGCAATCATTGGCCAAATGAACATGTGTTAATTGAAATTCTGAAGGCTCTAAAACAACTAACAGCACCAGTTCCTTAGATAATGACTACTTTGGGTTATATATTGCCTTTGTTGTGGATGTATCTAGGATGCAGGCTTTTGTTATCTACTTCCAATTTTGAGGCATTGCTCATACTGCTTGTGCTACATTCCTCTAGATCTCATCTGCCTCTTTCAGTAAAGGCAAGTGAAATAGCTGTGTGTCACTGAAACAGCTCCCTCCTTGCTGTCTTTACCCACTCTGCCTGTAGATCTGCAGGATTGTACCTCCTGAGTGCCTTCTGACAGATATTGTTACAGTCCCAAGACAGGACACCCTGAAAAAATGTAAAATATGAGGGGGAAGGAGGAGGTTGTTTCACTGATGCAGACTACTAACTGCTTTTCTATTGCATTATTTATGTTAAGCATCTACAGAAAGCCAAGAATGTATTAAGTAACAATACATATTTTATATAATAATTCATGATGCATTGCAAAACCATGAGAAAGACTTCTTGTGTGAGCTAGAGGAATTTAGCTAGACACAGCATGAATAACTTCTTCCTGCAAAGAAGAGAAGGAAAGAAAGCTTAAATTCAGGAAATGTTTAGAATATCAGAGATAACTACCCTCTATGTAAGCTTTGAATACTGCTACATTTAATGTGGAATGAGGAGGTAGTCAAGCTAGCAGATTTGTCAGAAGGATGAAAGACCCAGAGATGACGGAGTCTGGCTGGATGGGGTGAATCTGCCATTTTCTAGTATGGGATATGACTAAGGGATTTTAGCTACTAACATTTGCTAAAACATCTGTTGAAAAGGCATATTCCAGTTAACTTGAATCAGTGTTTGCCTTGTAAACAAGATATAGTTAGGGACCTACAAGCCAGAGAAGCTCTCCTCTCCAGCTTTAGACTCTGGGGTCAGGAACTTTGGTCAGGAATCCCCCAGGTGTCAAGGTCCTGAGCTCACTTCCCCTCTTGCAGAAAACTATTTGGCTGAGTTGAGTCTAATTGTCTAAGTCCAAAGCTGGTTCCTTTGCTAATAATAATAAGTAGTATTGTGAAGAAAGGTAGATGCAAGGTCCTCCTCTCCAAGCTACTTTCAAGCTGAGGCTCTTTGTCTTGGCTTTGCTGTGCTACATTACAGATGTGTCTGCATCTGTTCCTACACCTCCTTGACCCTGATGCTGTTCCTGACAAACTGACTTGGCTTCCTGGCTTGACCCTGGATGATTTTCATCAATACTGACTTGCAGGGTGATTACTAGAACAAGGCTGACTGATCACAGTCCCTGGCACGGAATCTGACTGTCTAAACTTTCTGATTTCTTGCTGGGAATGTAACAACCCTGCCTGCCTTACTGTCACCCTCTGCTCCCAGCTCCCCTTCCCTTTTGGAGCAGCCTGCCCTATCTGGAAAGTGTAAAGCTGCATTCTTTTTTTGCAGTGACTCAGTAGCTAAAAGATACTTCATGGGTCTAAGAATATCCGAAAGCATCCCAGATATAATTTTCTAATACTCTGGCTGATTCATGAAAACAGCAATGCTGCAGATATTGTAGACTCACATAAATGTTGCTTGGGAAGGACTTCTGGAGGTGTCTAATCCAGCCTCCTGTTCAAAGTAGCACCATTTCTAAGATCAGATCAGGCCATCTGTGGCTTTGTCCATCTCTGTGTTGAAAACCTCCAGAGTCAGATGTCTCTATGCAACCTATTTCAGCTGTGCCTTTCTTTCTTAGTGACATTGTTCTCTAACCTTAGCCTCTTAGGCTGCAATTTGCGGTCATTTATGGTTGCAGTTGATGCAATACACAAATTTCTCAGGTCTCCCTGGACTGAACACTGCCATTTATCATGTCAGCCACTGCACCTAATCTAATGACATCAGATTGGCTGAAAGTACACTTGGTATAATTGTCCAAGTCTTTGGATGGTGATCATATGGACCTGAGTCACTGTGCTTATTTTTAGGTTTTCATCTTGAAGTTGAGTTTTTGATCACTAGTCTTTGAACCTACTTTTTCCTTTCCTTTTTTTAACTTTTAAAAAAGGTTTGTCATTTCTTTTTCAACATGCTTAGAAAGTGAGACACCTGCAGTACATTTGTAGGCTGAGAGTGTGGGCTGCATACAGCAGGTTACAATGCTACAACACATGAAAAGGTTCCTTCATACTGGGTACATGCTGGAGGCCTGAGCTGGGTAGAGACATGAGCATAATCCTAGCCATAACACTACTGGAACCATCTGATTCATCTAAGCATCAAAACATTTGCGGGTTTTGTCTGAGAGATACCCAGTTGTTCCCCTCCAGAGCAGATCCCAGGAAAAAAATCCAGCCTGCATGCTGTGCTGCTGGTCAGGGAAATGGGACCCTGGAGTGAAACAATGAGTAATCCAAGCTGACGGGCTAGTGACCTGCTGACCCTTAGATAAAGACCTCATTGTTGATGTTGTTAATACAAGGAAAAGAGTGATCCAAAGCTTCTTAAGTATTTCCAGTAGATGGATGGTCTATCAAGGAGCAAGCCTTCTTGATTGACATCTCTTGGTGAGTGAAAAGACTGCACTGGCCAAGTGTCACTTATATTTCTGTCCTAGGACACTTAAGGCATACTTTGACAAATTGTCCTTGCTGTATTTTGCTCAAGCACTGTATTAAGGATTAGAAATAAGAAAAAATATATTGCTGCTTATTCTTTTGGGGTCAAATGGAGTCAGAGAACTGAAGAGTTACTCTTGGTGCAAAACATGGGAAAATTTTAAAAGAAAAAAAAAAAAAAAAAAAAAGTGTAATTGTTCCTGTTCAGCATTTCTTATGTGAAAGCTTTTGAATAGAATTCTCCATGCCAACTGATCTCTGAAAATGTGGTGACAGTTTTTATTAATGCAAAAGTGGCTTTTGCTGAAGCTGTAAAACCCCCTCAACATAGCTGATGAACCTGGCAAGGGCCTGTCAAGTCAGCAATTAAACTTATATTTTATATTTCAGGAGGAGATGGCATTGCTTTAGGGAATACCAGGCCAACCACTGTGATAAGACAGTGACTACCTTCTCAAAGTCTTGGTTCTGGCAACACTGAATATCACACCAACACCAAATACCAGTTAGTGAAGCAGCTGTGGAAGGGGAAAGGAAGAAAAAATGCTACTGCAAAAGCATGGTGTCTTATTGGGCACTTCAGACTATGACAGTCAGACTGTTGCTAGGAGTGATAAGCTGCTAAAAATGTTATATAATAGACATTTACAACTAATATTATCACTGAGTTTCCCAAATGTAGGCTGTGTTCCTTTCAGTCAAGCACATTCAGTGTCTATCTTATTTCTTGCACTCAATGAATCATAAATACTGATTCAGAGAGATGTGAAATGCTTCATAGTTGTTTCTCTTCTGCACTGGGAATAAAGCAGGAGTATGTTTCCATCCCATATGACAAGCTGGGAAAAGGACATGTCTGTTACAAAGAAGGATGAGAAATCTGCTAAAGAAGCCTAGATAATGTAAATTGAAGAGGAAGTGGGTGAGCTTCATCCTGAGCACATTAATGGCTAAACAACTAGAAGTATGTAGCACTGCAAAAGTTGAAAGGCTTGTTAGTCCAATCCTCGTATTTCAAAGGGAGTAGAAGATTTCAGCATCTACAGTTTGGTTACTATAACATTACCACCACGCAAAACAATGGAGTTCATTTAAAGCAATAAACAAGCAAAATCAGCAATATTTAATAAAATCTTGTCAAATAAAACTACATATTTTAAAAGGCCACACACACACACACAAAAAAAGTTTCTATCTTTTTTGTCTTTTCCTTTTTGTCAAAAAAATAAAAGGTTGTTTGGTTGGTGAAAGCCCTGTATTGAGTATCCAAAGGCACTGATTTCATGACATGCAACTGCTTGACAAAACTTTACACCCTGAGATTGAGGCCCCCACTTAGGATGTGATGCTTCACTACCTGTCCACATCTCTAGGAAACATCTCTTTGAATGGATCTGCACTTTCTGTCTGTCCTCGAGGTAAGTATACTGAACAGTAAAAACACCTTTAATAATAACATATGCCCACATGGGAAAAAAGATGAAAAATGCAAGAAAAGCTATTCAGGTCATCAGAGAAAGCTACTACTCAGCTCAGCAGCATCTCTTTGCACTGCTGATACTCTACTTTCAGTTCTCTGTATTTGAATCTCCTGCCTATGTTTATCAAACAAGGTTCTTGTTTATGTGTCAGTAGAGCTGGAATCTTGCCTCAGGATTATTTTGCTTTATTGCAATAACTCCAGCTACAGGAGCTAAGCATAACCCTTAGTTAGGTCTGATTCAGCTCTTCTTGTTTGACCACTTTTCCTACCAGCCCAAATGCTTGACACCAGGACAATTATTTTTAGTATAACTAAGTAATCTCTAATACAGATTTATGGCAGGCAGTGGTGTAAGGTTGTCAACACATTTAGATGTCAGAAATGCAAGACTCTTATAAATGATAAATTCATGCAAACAATGCAGTTTACACAGGCAAAAAACTTCCCAAAAGTAGACCAGAATTCAGCTACAGATTTTAGGGGTCCTCCAGAGCCAGGGATATTTTCAGGAGGTGAGAGGCCACTCTGGAGCACTGTCATTTTTTAAAATTCTAAATAGTCATACTGTGAGATTTCAAGTGGGGGCTGCTTCAGCAATGTGCCTTAAGCAACTCACCCCAAAATTCAAAACCACAACTCACTTTAAAAATAGTGACAATCCTGCATTTCTCAAATGTCTGGGGAACCATTTGATTAAGACTTACCCTTTACCCTAAGGACACAGTGTAGAAAGGAACAAACAGGGATGTGTTGATATAGCCTCTAGATTTATTCTTGGAAAAACATCATATACATTTCTGAAAAGCATGGAAAAATATGTGGGGAGAAATTGACAGTATATTCACAAAGGGAACAGCAGGTTTTTAAATTAAACTAGGCGACAAGCTTTCAGCTCAGAAAATCAAAAATCTCCTATGAGGTACCATTAAAAACTTCTATAGCACCAGTTAGTGTAATGTCATCTGACAAAATGAACTGCATGAAAAGAACATTGCAAAAACTTAGATCAGATAACCAGCCTGCCCAGGACTGCTTCCCTCTGTTACAAAAATACGTGCTATATCCCACTACTTTCCTGACATTGTCATGGCACAATGTGTAAATGGATTGGACAAAGAAGAAATACTTTGTTCCCTTCCTGCCTGCCACAAAAGCCTTTGTTTTGTTAAAGACAGAAAACACCACATGTTAATGTGCTGTTCCCCATATGATGCCTGTCCAACATCCTTATTTAAAGGACAGTTAAAGGACAGCTGTACCTGTCTGTATCTGCAGCATATCTTTGTTAAATGGATTTCAGAGTGTTTGCAAATACTGGATCAACCAAAGCTAGCTGTCAGCATGAGATAATAACTGATGTGTAATTCAGGATATTCGAGCATACGCACCTTAGCAAAAACCATGAAGTTAAGGAATGTACACTAGCTACAGAAATAATTGGCTGGAATAGTTAGATAAAACACATTTATGAAATTCTGCATACCTCTGCCTCTGTCTTGAATAAAGCAGAATTTAACTTAATCAGTGATGACAGCCTTTAGGAGTAAGTCTGATGGGAAGCAGACTAGAAATTTTTATCTTATGTTAGGCATATAAGCATGATAACACCCTACTAACTGCTCCAGGTTTATTCTTCTCAGTTTTCTTCGATGTTAAACATTGTCAGTAAATTCTAGTGTGAGCAGCTTGCTGCCACGTCAGGTTAGTACTGAAGTGACTAGGAAAAAAAAAAATCATAACTGTATTATTATATACATATATCATAATAGCCAAATAGCTAGCCAGCATGCATGTACAATTATACAATGGTGCTGCTCATTCAGTATGGTGTAAATTTGCATGATATCCAGAAAAATGTTGAGTGCAGATGTGCATAGCAGTGCATGCAAACCCGTGCATCAGCTGAGACACTTAAAAAACTACATGCACATTTAAGCTGAGATAAATTACAGTGCTCTGAATGCGGTATCCTCAGTCTCCATGAAAGATAAGTGAAGAAAAGGTACTATTATTCTTTTAGCAGCTACGCTAAGAGACATTCTAGCATGTTATGCTAAATTATCATTTTGCCATGCTGTTTTCAACAGTGTATTATTACTGGTGGCTTCAAAGCCAGGGGCGTGTGGGAAATGAAATGATTTATCATAAGCTGCTCCAATAATTGCCTGACTGTTTGTAGTAGAGATGAACACCCTCTGCTCCCTGAGGTTTAGAGTGGCTGCTATGAACACTAAGAGATTCCCAGGACAGGACACAAACTCTTAGGTCACAGATCTTTGTACCAACGGTAAAGAACTCCATAGAGAAGGGGGGTTTAAAAGACAAATATTCTTTGTATTCATTAACCTGCTTACATTGAGACAGATCAGTTTTCTTCTTAGTTGTGTTAAGACTGCTTGCTAGATTTTGATTTCTTAAGAGCATTAAATCAAGTTAATTTAATTATACAAGATCTTTGGTATAATGTGGGGGAGGAAAATAGGGAAAGAGAGAGAAAGAAGGATAGAAGAAAGGAAAGGAAAGGAAAGGAAAGGAAAGGAAAGGAAAGGAAAGGAAAGGAAAGGAAAGGAAAGGAAAGGAAAGGAAAGGAAAGGAAAGGAAAGGAAAGGAAAGGAAAGGAAAGGAAAGGAAAGGAAAGG